>NW_020454827.1:1636446-1645968 GCF_003342845.1 Nothoprocta perdicaria
GGGGCGAGTGGGGTCGCGGCGGGGACGCGGGGGGGACTATTTTCCACGCGCCGCGCGTGCAGAACTCTCCAGAAGGGGGAGGGGGAGAGCGGAGGGACACGATACGGCGCGCGGGGGCGTTGGTGGTGCGGCCGTGACGCCGCCTTCTCGCGAGAGTTGGCCGGCAGAAGTTCCGGCCGCGCCGCCGCGCTGCCGCTGTGGGCGTGAGGCGGCGGCCGGGCCCCCCGAGCCCGTCCGGTCCGGTCCGGTCCGGTCCGGTCCGGTCCGGTCCGGTCCGGTCCGGTCCGAGCGCTGCAGCGCCGCGTTCACGGCAGCTTCCAGGCGTCTCGAGCGGCTCCGGGGGCGCCGCTGGAGGCTCCCGCTCAGTGCCTGTGAACGGGTCCCGTTCAGACGGGTGCTTCACGCTCCCGCCGGGCTATGTAGCCGTTTTCTGGGCGCACTGCTGAGCTGTGAATGGGTAGGGCTGCAAGYAGCACTCTGAAACTAAAGGGCAGCATCCCCAGGATAGTGAGGAAYGGAATGAGATGGGCCCGGGGGCAGCGCTAGGGCATGGCTTACCGGCGGTAAGCGTGTGAGCACAGGAACAAGTCGTGTTCCACGCCAGTTGGAGCGGTTTGTGTTGGTGTCGCACCTCTCCTTGCCCTGGGGCCCTTTGCCTGGGCGGTGACGGCGCTTGGGGCAGCCCTTGCTGCCTGTGTGAGCCTGGGCCGGCGCCGCTGACACCTGCCCTTCTAGTAAAGAAAACACCAAGGAAATGTTTATTGCCTCTTGGGACTCTTAATCAAGGCGGCAAGAGTTTGTGCTTCTTTACAGGCACTCATAGCAAAGCCTAGTCGATAGATTTAGTCAYGTGCAATTGGAATTTTTAGTGCATCGTACTAAGATTTTCTTTTGTTACTCATCTTCCTCTGCCTCGCTGGCGCTGTGGTAGAGTTGCATTTTTCATCATTCCTCTTGTTCCGGCACCTCCTGTTTATATCGCGGCAGTGAGAGGTGCAGGGCTCTAATGGCGGACGTAAAAGAGAAGCGAAATGGTCGACTCGGAGCTGCAACGCCGGTCAACTCGCCGCGCTCGGAGCAGGACGATCTCCCACAGCGCCTGCACGGGCCTGCTGGGAGCCTTCGAGCTGCTGCTCCTCAGCAGGAGTTGTTCGCTCTTCTGCTGACTTGGCTGCCAACCTTTCTACAACAAACTAAGATTTCTCTTCTCATGTATTTGGGATGAGGTGTGAATGGGATTACTTTGTGTCTTCTTAGACATGAGGTTTCTGTCCACAGAAATCCTGTTCTCCTGCTTTTCTCTCTCTTCCATCTCATAGAATCTCATAAACGCCTCTGGACATGACAAGATACATCACACACTCACAAAAATGGGTCGCTTTTTTTTTTTTAATGTATCTTTTCAGAAACTTTAATGCATTTTTTGATATCATTTCTGTATCACTTCCCTTGGCTTGCCAGACACCATTCTTTCACTTCACAAAGCAGCAATTCTTCCCCAAATGATCCCTCCATCACCTCCAGCGTCTGCTTGAGGCTCTGCCCCTCTGCCCTGTGGCAAGAGAACCTGCTCTCGCACCTCGCTGTGGACAGGGAGGAGGCACACTGCAAGTTCCTCTTTACTCAGGGGCTCCTCAGGCCCTGTGAGCACCACAGTCACGGTGGGTTTGCCCAAGCTCTGCTCCAGCTCATCCCTAGCTAGAGCAAACATCTGAGGCAATTTTCAAACTGTCTTTTAAGTCACAACCTCTAAGAGCTGCACCTGCAACTTTCAGCGCTCTGCACATGGGCTAAGATTAATGTTTTATATTTTYCCAGTATTCTAATAAAAAGGGTTGGAATTTCTCTCCTAATTAGAAAACGATTTTTGGCTCTCAGTAGTAACAGTCTTGATTGCTGTTTGTTTCCCTGCCAAGCTTTGAAAAGTCTTTTCTGAATAGTAAAGCAAGCTCAACCCAGAGAATCATAGATTTTGAAAGTGGAAAGTGTAAAGTGATCGGGATTGGATTGGATTGGTTGGGATTTTAGTACCGAAGATGACTCTGATTCTCCCTTTCTTTATAGAGTTGTGAACTCTTCTAAGAGATAAATGAATATATATATATATTCATCATTATTCACAARGTCAATTCCCATACACTGAAAGGCCTTAATTTTCACCTGCGATTTCTAGCTTTAAGTTGCTAGAAGAACTTTGTGACTTACAGCTTTAGAAAAGCTTCTAACTCCTTAAAGTGTACAGGATTGAAGACAGGGATATGTGACAACCAGGTGGGTAATTCCCCCCGATTCACATTTAGATCKTCATCTGTTCTGTCAATGGTTTAAGCACTTTCCACTGGAACTAGGAGGAGTCTTTAAAATGCCGTGAGCATCAAGAAAGACCAGGCACAAACATCAACATAAGATAACAGGGAGCAGGTTCAGGGAATCCCTGGCCCCTCTCACCTCTCATTTCCCCTTTTGCTCCGCAGTTTACCTGTTGCCAAAGGTCGCATCCAGGTGTATAATTACTGTTTCCAGAGAAGGACTCCACAACCTCCCTGGGCAGCCCATTCCAGTGCTCTATCACCCTCATAGTCAATGAATTTTTCCTCAAATTCACATGGAGCTTCCTGTGCTTTTGGTTGTGGCTGTTGCCTCGCTGAAAATACAGTGGCCCCATCCTCTGGGCAGCCTTCCTTAAAGTGTTTGTAGATGTCAATAAGATTCCCCATCAGCCTTCTGCTCTCCTGCGAAACAGGCCCAGCTCTCAGCCTCTTCTCACAGGAGAACTGTTCCAGTCCCGCAACCATCTTCAGAGCTCTGCGCTGGGCTCTCTGGTACTTCCATGTCCCTCCTGTGCTGGGAGCCCAGGATTAGACACGGGACTCCAGACGTGGCCTCACCGGGGCTGAGTGGAGRAGGAGGATCAGTGGCCTCCACCTTCTGACGTGAATCCTAACACAGGCCAGGAGCCCCTTGGCCTTGGCCACGARGGCACGGGCTGCCTCATGGCGAATCTTTTGTTCACTGCATCTCTCAGATTCTTCTCTGCAGAGCTGGTTYCCAGCACATTGGCCCCTAACCTGTCCTGGTGCGTGGGGTGGTTCTTCCAGAGGTGCAAGACCCTGCACTTACTGTTGAACCTCGTGAGGTTCCATTCTGCCCATCTCCAGCCTGTCCTGTCCCTCTGACCGGCAGCGCAGCCCTCAGGGGGATTGGCCACTCCTCCCAGTTTGGTATGGTGAGCAACCTGGCTGAGGGGCACTCTGTCCCTTCGTCCAGATCGCTGGTGAATGCATCAAACAGGACTGGAGCCAGGGGCCTCCAGCTGGAGGCCTGCCTGCGGGCCTCCAGCTGGACATTGTACCCCTGCTCACCACCCTCTGAGCTCTGTCCTGCAGCCAGTTCTCAATGCACCTCAGTGTCCACTCATCTAACCACACTTCCTGAGCTGCCCTGTGCGGATGCTATGGGAGACAGCGTCCAAAGCCTTGCTGATGTCCGAGTAGACCCTGGACACCCACAGCTCTCCCTTCATCTTCCCAGTCAGTCATCCCCTCACAGAAAGCTACCAGGCTGGCTAAGCACGATTAGTGAATCCAGCTATTCCTGATCCCCCAAAGCACCCTGGCTGCAGATGAAGTTTTCCTGTCAACCAGGCACTGTTTCCTGCCTGTCTTTTGTGCAGGATCCCTCCGCTGCTTTTCCAGAGAGATTCTGCCTGCAGCTTTCCGCCATCTCTCCCACGGAGGGGGCTTGGAAGGCAGTGGAAGTTTCCTGCACACCCAGGTCCTGCACATTCCGGCCCTGCAGACCTAGGATGCTGTGAGATACTGCAGTTGCTCCCACCAGGAGCACCTCAGCACTCTTGGCTTATCTCCCCAAGAAGGACCTTTGTGCGACCATCCCGTGCATGAAAGCCGGGGAGCTGATGCAAAACAACACGGCTTCCCTAGGAAAATAAGCCATGCCGTGCCTTCTCCTCTCCTGCCTCAAGACGTCTTTCCTTCACCACCTTACTGTGATCAGCTGTGCTCAACAGCGTCACGCTGCAGTGCTGCGTTCCGGGGAAAAACTTGACATGCTCAGAAAAAAAGGCACAGAAAGTTTAAAAGGTACCAACTTCCAGCCTACCCAGCCAAACCCGTTTTTTCTAGGTTTTAATAACTAGTGGGGCCCTGGTTAGAAAATGAAAAAAAATATATATTCTGAAGGCGCTGAGACACAATTAGAGAAGGTACAAACCTCACACTTGAGCAGTGTTAGGCACACTGGAGGATAAGCATCCAAGAAAACTTCCAAAACCACAGACCTGAAGCAGTGAAGAAAGCAGAGCTATGGGGTGGGGGGAAAGCGAGCTCTGTGCCGGAGCCTTAGGGGCAAACAGCGATGGACCACGTTTCTTTCTGTAGCCAGAAACTCAGGAGAGCTGCTTGCCTATGTAGCTGCTAAAAGGCTTGTGGTTTCGAAAACCAGGCACAGAGACATTTTCTTTTCCTTCTCCTCATCTTTGTTTCCTCCAGGGGCATCTGAAGTCCTCTTGACTGATCTGTCTGACCAGAGGGGTCAGCCACCACAGCAGCAGTTATCAAGGAGCTAATTCTTTTGTGGTTTCCTTTTTGTTTTCCTCGGGCGTAGAGCTATACAAGATGTTCTTTGTAGTCTTGATCCATGTCTGAAGATACTGCACTCCAAGATGGTGTGTTATGAAACATGTAAAAAATTACATAGAATCATTCCCATGGAGCCCTTTAAAGTCTGTTCTCCAAGTTAAAATTGGAACTAGAAGCTGGGGGACAGCCAGAAGCCACTGAGTTTATCGTGGTGTACAACAGGAGGGTAAAATTAGCCACATGAGCCCAGCAGATTTGCCATCCATCACCCACTAAGGCAACGGAGCAGCAGGACCTCCGTGTGATTCCCACTGGAAACGGACAGTGCCCATCTTCTTTCCATGGGGCAGGAGACAATGAAAGCCAGAGGAGCTTAGCGGGAGATGGTGGGTTTTTTTTTTTTTTCAGCTCAGGATAGCACTCCTGATTTTCCTGTTGGGAATGCCATTTCTTTGCAAAGTTTGGGACAAAGTGCACGCTTTGCTATGCCATGCCAGCTGCTGTGGCAATTTCCACAGCGTAGTTCTCTGTGCTCTGGATATCCTGGACCTGTCGTAACAAGTTTCTAGCAGGATGAGAGCCCTTCTATTTTTCATTATTATGCACAATAATTTCTGGCAGTTGAAGGAGCAGGTCAGTCTCAAAACTGCTTTAAAAAGATCTAACTACAAATTGTTGCTGAGTCCAACCATAGCTAGACCCTCCCTGAGAGGCAAGGCTGCTTAAATCAGGGCTTCTAATCCAAAAGTAACTTCTACCTTCTCCTACATTTAGTTGAGGTCCRGGGCTGAGAGCTGAGCTGGTTCTCCACGCAGTTCCTCATGCTAGTGCAAGGAAAGTGGCTGAAGAAAAGGCCAAGAGGAGTAAAACCAATATTCTTCAATGGCTGCATAAGGTAACGTTCAGCTTAAGCTCAGTGTAATCAGGACGGAGAGCTCAGCAGTCCTGCAGTGGGGCGCTCAGGTCTGGGCATGTCCTGGTGACAAAGACAGTGGAGATAAGAAAGTATTCCTGACACCAAAGAGCAGCCCGTGCCAGCAAACCGTGTGAGGCATCTTCAGCAAGAACAGGCCGCCCCAGGACCCTCCAGTGCCAGGACCCCATAAAGTGAGTTTCCATTTTTCAGCGTGATTTTGCCCTGTGCTGAATGATTTACAATCAGAATTGTCACTCTTAGAAGTCTCTCTTAAGGTGATTTGCTCTTGTCTCAGTTTAATGTGCTTAAAACTACAGCTAGTCCAAGAAAGGAAGATGGCTTTTCTTTAAATAAAATGGACTACGTTTTTTTTTCTTTTAACTTAGTATTTTTTTTCACAAGAAAGAAACAAAAGGTATAAATGGGAATTCCAGGGAAAGAATATTCAGAGCTTAAAAAGTCTTACTAATTTTTACAGATTGAAAGTTTTACAGATTGAAAGAGAGGGTCGTGAGCAATGTTATAATTTTCATTTTCAGACATAGCCACGTCTTTTTGCCCAAAGCCATCCCGAAGGCGTCGCAGTCACTCCAGATCAGACGTGTGCTCTCCAGCTCCGCTCATCAAGGCCGATGTCTTCAGGATGAAAGATCACAGAGTCTAGCAGCACCACAAGCTCATGACCATGCTGATCTCAGCATGAGTCTGGAGGGTCACTGGGTGAGGATCAGAGTAAGAGAAGGGACAGAGCTTTAGGCTCAGTTCCAGGTTGGGAAGCTGCTAAGCTTAGGAAGCATTGAGGAATCCCCCAAGAGATATCAAGGACAACCACAGGATTATCCTGGAATGGTTAAACTGGGAACAAAAGTACTTTTCCTCTTTCCCCCAGAACAAGCTCTTTGTTCACTTTTCAGATCATTGACCAACACTGCCTAAGATCATTTCACTTTTTCTCACGTCGATACTATCAGGTGCCCAGAGGACACGTGACAAGAGATAAGAGAAGACCTAAAGATACCCACTTCCCTGTTTTCAGTGGCAGTGCCAAGGCAACTGGTGACAAAGGGCAGGAAACAAAGAGGAAGAGTTGCTGAAAGAGGGCAGGAGAACACGCGTGTGCAGAGGTGCCCTCCAAGAGTCCCACAGGGATCTCTGCTGAGACCTGACCCGTTTAATGCACCTCACCAGGAGAGGGGAGGCAAGGGATGATTTGGAGCAACTCAGAGCATTTTAATAGACAATCAACCTCTTTTCAAAGAACTAGTGAGAGCCTGAAGTGCTTCAGCCTGGCAAAGAGATGGTGAGTTGTGAAACCAGTTGTGAAGCCATGAGGAAATGGACAGGAGCTGGCTAACTGTCCCTGGGTCTCTCAGAACACAAGGAGCATCCCAGACCAGGCCCTCCTGGCAMTGCCTTCAAACCAGTGAAAGGAGCTTCCCCATCTAACGTGCAATTGGGGTCCTTTGCAACYGGATACTGCCGGCGCAGGCAGTTTCCAGGCAATTTAGAGAAGACTGAGTAAATCACAGGTAAGAAATCCACTGATGTTTATTAGATGGATAAAAACTGTCAGAAAGGAAAGAGGAACCTTAGTGGATGAGGGCCATGCAGCAGGCAGAGCAGCCCAAGCTGGAGGTACGGTCCACGCTGACATGGCTGAGGGATAAATACCCTGAGGGGAGAATGCAAAGAGGATGGGACCAAACTCTTCTCAGTGGTGGCTGGTAATGGCTATAAATTGAAGCACAGGCAGCCCCATCTCCATGTGAAGAAGAACTTCACTATAAGGGTGACAAAGCCCTGGAACAGGCTGCCCAGAGAGGTTGTGGAGTCTCCTTCTCTGAAGATCTTCTAAACCCACCTGGATGCAACCCGGTGCCTCATGCTCTGGGTGTCCCTGCTGGAGCAGGGCATTGGACTAGATGATCTCAAGAGGTCCCTTCCAACCTTAAACATTGTGTGATTCTGTGATCTCCGCCTGAGGTCCAGGTGAGCCCCTCAAGCTGCTCACATGCCTGCTAAGGTGTCCCATGCCCCACTACTCCTTGTGAGCGAAGATCAGGCACCCACATACTCTGGGTGCAGATTCACTGGTCTCGCACTAGACCTCTGTGAATCATCAGACAGAGAGCTCTTTTGCCCAAGGCTTGTCCAGCAGTCTGACTACTATCCCCTGTTACTGCTTCATGTAGGCACTAATGACATCATGGGGAAACCGAGCAACGTCAAACAGGATTTCAGAGCCCAGGGAGGGATGTCAAAGGTCTGGGAGCCCAGGTTGTGTTCTCCTCTATCTTGCCAATGAGGGGAATGGATTCAAGGAGGAGATGATGAATATTTCAGGTTAAAAACTGCCTTGAGTTGTTAACTCAACAATGGCTTTGCTGCTGGTCTTGACCACAGGGTTTGAGTTTCCATGACCATGGGACTCTGCTTGAGGACCACTAGCTAGTGGGGAATGATGAGATACACCTCAGCCAGAGGGGTACATGTGTCTTTGCCAAAAGGCTGGCYAGCCTCGTTAGSAGGGCTCTAAACTAGGCAAGAAGGGGGAAGGGGAGTGTGACATAGACAGGGCAGTCAGTCATGCAGCTAAAGTCAGAAGGTGCCCAGCAGGAGTATAGTAGTGGGAAGTGAGTCTAGGATATGATTATAGAGAATCCTCTTTCACCCCTCCTGGGAAAGCTTCAGGCTCAAATGCTTCCCTTAATTGCCTGTACACCAATGCATGAGGCATGGGGAATAAACAGGATGAACTGGAAATCTGTGTGTGGTCCCAGCATCATGATCTCCTTGGAATTACAGAGGCCTGGTGGGATAGGTCACACCACTGGAGCGCTGTCATGGAGGGCTATGTGCTCTTTAGGAAGGACAGGCTGGGAAGGCGAGGTGGTGGAGTTGCTCTGTATGTGAGAGAGCAACTGGAATGCATGGAGCTCARCCTGGGAGTGGATGATGAGAGGGTGGAGAGCTTGTGGGTAAGGGTTAAAGGGCAGGCCAACGTGGGAGACACTGTGGTGGGTGTCTGCTACAGGCCACCTGTAGGGTGTCTGCTACAGGAGGAGGAGGTTGACGAGGCCTTCTAYAGGCAGCTGGAAGTTGCCTCACGGTCACAGGCCCTGGTTCTCATGGGGGACTTCAGCTACCCTGGTATCAGCTGGAAAAACAGGACAGCGAGGCACCTGAAGGTTTCTGCAGAGAAAGAAGAAAAAAGAAGAGCTGCTGAATGCTGCCTTTGCTTCRGTGTTTGCCAAGTGCAGACCTCTAGAATCCCAGGCCCTAGGGACAAGAGAAGTGAGCTGGAGAGAAGAAGGCTTGCCCTGGGTAGAGGAGGAGTGGGTCAGAGAGCATCTAAGGAAACTCGACACCCACAAATCCATGGGCCCTGATGGGATGCACCCCAGGGTGTTGCGGGAACTGGCGGATGTCCTAGCCAAGCCGCTCGCCATCATCTTCGGAAGGTCCTGGAGAACAGGGGAGGTGCCGGAGGACTGGAAGAAAGCCACCGTCACTACAGTCTTCAAAAAGGGCAAGAAGGAGGACCCGAGTAACTACAGGCCAGTGAGCCTCACCTCCATCCCCGGAAAAGTGATGGAGCAGCTCATCCTGTCTGCTCTCTCCAGACACATGGAGCAGAAGAAGGTGCTCAGGAGTAGCCAGCATGGATTCACCAAGGGGAAATCATGCTTGACTAACCTGATCGCCTTCTATGAAGGAGTGACTAGCTGGATAGACGAGGGCAGAGCGGTAGATGTCATCTATCTGGACTTGAGCAAGGCTTTTGACACCGTCCCTCACAGCATCCTCCTGGGCAAGCTCCGAAGCTGTGGGATAGATGAGTGGACAGGGAGGTGGATTAGGAATTGGCCCAGTGGCAGGGTGCAGAGAGTGGTTGTCAATGGTGCGGAGTCCAGTTGGAGGCCTGTGGTTAGCGGTGTCCCTCAGAGGTCGGTCCTCGGTTCCATCCTGTTCAACTTATTCATTAACGACCTGGATGAAGGGCTGGAG
>NW_020454827.1:1646693-1684372 GCF_003342845.1 Nothoprocta perdicaria
AAAGCTCCACAGGAACTTAAGGAAACACTTTTTGACAGTGAGGGTGMCAGAGCMCTGGAACAGGCTGTCCAGGGAGGTTGTGGAGTCTCCTTCTCTGGAGATCTTTAAAACCCGCTTGGATGCAGCCTGTGCCACGTGCTCTAGGTGACCCTGCGTGTGGAGGGCATTGGACTAGATGACCTCTGAGGGTCCTTCCCAACTTTAAGACTTCTATGATTCTGTGTCCCACAGCAAAATTCCCGGCTGATGAAGCGAGACTCGGTGGATGCTTGGGGGCTGGAGGAAGCAGCTCTCCTGTCTCTGCAAGATTTAACCCAAGACAGGGAGGTCTCCTCAGTGCGTCACAGGGATCAATGCAGTTCACAGCCCAGGCAGTGCAGCACAGAGCTGAGTGCTGCGTTTTTTTGAGGATGGGCTATAAAGCAGCCACCAGCAGTGATCAGGATCTCTGAGGGTACGTTGGCATCGCAACTGTGGCATTAAAACCCAGCTGCAGCCCTTTTGAGCCAGAGGACCAGAAGCTGCTTGGAAGAGCAGCTGAGCAGCTGACTGTCCCTGCAGGCTTCCCCGGGTAAGGCTGCCAGCCAGCAGCTCCGCTGGCTCTTGCAGGGCAGCAGCGCACGACACACACACACACAAAGGGCAGCGAGCAAGCTGGTGCTGCAGTGCCCATTCTGCACAGAAGCGGGCTGTGTTAGCCCCACGAGCAGCCCTGTATCCGGGAGATCTGAGGAAGACATGGTGCTCCCGGACGGGTTGTAGCTGGGGAGGCACCACAGAGATCCAGGGCCTTCTCTCAACAGCTCTTCGCCCCGCAAGGCTGCAGCCTTCCATGCTCAAAGCAGCCCCACAGCAGGCAGCAGCTCTGTTCTCCTTATTTCTCAAAGCATCTTTATTTTAAGAGCAAAGCGAGAAAACTCTTTCCTTGTCTTCTACAGGTCACTGCTGACTGGGGCCAATAATACTGWGCCTTAGTGCTGGGGAAGCAGATAAGGCACCTTGTGCCACAGATCCACCAAAAAAGCCACACGGATGCAAAGCTATTTGCACTGGCCGCAGTGTGAGCTGAGAAACTTCATGCGACCTGGGTCCCAGGGCATGGGCACAGCTAGCATGCTCCATTTGCACCCCTCCTGTTGGCATTTATGGAAAAGCACGAGCAGCTCCATGCTTAGTAAAATGCCATGGCACAGGGCATATGAAGGGTTGGCACTGCCTGTCCCACTATTAAAAAAAAATCCCTCTGGAATAAGGACTTCTAATCTCAATGGACTCTGCAGTGTGGGTGCATTTTATCGATTGATTTCTTTGCCCAATTCAGTCTCCAAGAGACCTCTCAGCACCAGCCTGTTTGGAAGCACCATTGCATTGATTTGGGGAGATTGTTGGTCAGAAAAATCAGAAAATATGTCAGAAAATACGTCAGAAAAACCTTCTGGCATAATATGGGACTTCCTCTTTCCTCTCCTTGAATGAATAACAACAAGTACCAAAAGAGGGAACTGCAATTAACTCCCGGGCTTAAGGAAAGACACCTTTAAGCGGAGGCCAAACCAAGCGCTGCCCAACCGGGCGCAATCCGGAAGACACATTCCAACCGAGGCAAAAGCCCAGGGAGGACCACACAGGCACGTTCAGTGCTCACTTCTTGCTGGTTGTGCCACAGTGCCGTGTGACATTGGGTGCTCCGCGTTCAGAGCAGGGAGGTGACCAGCACCCCTCCTGGGCAGCAGCCTCTCACGGTRGGCTGGCACGCACCAGCAAGCTCCACGGTGGGCTCAGAGCTCGTGGTCTCCACTGAAGGCATCAAATGCTGTTCACAGAGCCTAGGCTTGGCTCTTGGACCCGGCTGCCCAGCTCTGCTCCAAGCTGTGCACCACGGAGAGCCTGCAAAGTCCTGAGGYGGCCAGGAGAACACAGCTTGCTGGGGTGATGCAAAGCGGGTTGAGACCCCAGGAGCAGTGGCTGGGAGAAGGGCGATGAATGTGTCTGAAGTGTCTTTCAAGGTCCAGATTCCCAAGCAAACCACCAAGCTCAGTCCTTATGCTGCAAACAGCACCCTGTGCCYGCAGTGCCAGAGCCAGGGCAGACGTTGCTCGCCCAGTTTTCACCCATGCCTGCAAGTGGCCCATCCAGTGTGGACGCAATTATTCCTTGCCAGGATCTTCACCCCGCTCTAGTCCTGTCAGCCCATAGCGGCCAAAGCGGCTCTTCACGCTGCTCGTTGTAACGAGCACCCCGGCAAGAGCTCGGCAGGCCACTGGCCTGGGCTGTGGGATGGAGTCTGGCTCGAAGCAGAAACGGAAGGACAGAAATAACCCACGCCTTTGTGCTCGCAGGGCAGAACTGAAAGAAAGTGTCCAGACGCCACACGCAGGAGCGCGCCAGCTGCCACGGCCCCGATGGAGGGAAGATGCAGGTTGCAGGGCGGCCTTCCCCGGTGCAGCGGGGCACGCAGGGACAGCCCAGCGCCGGGGACGGAGCGGTGTTTTACCATATTTTACAATATCTTATCCAGCCTTCATGATGAAGAGGAAAACTGGATTTGGGCTAGAGCAGCAAGTCCTCCCCAGACTAGGGAAACAAGTCAATGTGCCCTAAAGCAGGTTGGTTTGGTTTCCTGAGGACTCCTCAACCTTGAGAGAGGCACAGGTAGCCTTTATTCCAGCTTCTCACTCTTGTTTCGCAAATGCACGAATCAAACAGGACCCGTGGGCATGTCTGAATCAAGACCTTGCGCTGGGGGCCTGCTGCGGCCCACTGTGGCCTCCTGGCAAGATAGGTGCAGGTCTTTGCTCTGCAAGGGCTCCTTGACCATCTCCCTGCCTCCATGGGCTCCCATGGGCTTCCATGGGATGTTCACTTATCTAGTCCACGTTCTCCAGGCTGGCTATGAGGASAATATTGGAGACCACACAGAAGGCTTTGCTGACATCAGTGTAAGCCACTGTTTAGCCTCATAGAATCATTATGGTTGGAAAGATCTTTAAGTTTATCAAATCCAACCATAAGCTCTTCAACACCTGCTAAACTATGTCCCTAAGTGCCCCCAGCAGTAGGCATGCCCAGTATACTCCCCTATTAAAGAGCCCATGGCCACGCAGGAGAAAATTCTAAGCCAATAATCATTTATGACTAGGATAGGTGAATATTAAAGAAAGCCACACAAACAGCTTGTTGGCAGTGTCCAAATCCCAAACACTTCAGCATTGAGCACCCAAAACAATGGCACCATCGCCTGTGCTGCTGCAAAGGAGGCAGCTAGGGAAACATGAGATAATTTTTCACAGTTTCATCTCTTCTAGTGGTTTATAGTGTTACTGGTAGGGGATGCAAAGAAATGTGCATGTGCATCTATCTTCTTGTAGAGGGCACACWGGTTGGCTGGGCAGAGTTTGCCCTTGGTAAATCCCTGCTGGCTGTTCCCAATGCCCCGTTGGTCCCTCAGGTGCTTGAAGTGGCTGCCAGGAGGCTTTGCTTCCCTGTCTTCCCTGGAACGGCGGCTAGGCCGAGCAGGCTGCAGCTCGCTCAGCCTTCACGGTAAGCGTGACTTTAGCCCYTTCCCATTGCTCGGGTTTGTGCGAGCTGCCAGGGCGATGGGAGGGCACCCTCGCAATGGCCTTGGCCAGCGCCCTCGGTGCCCTTGGGTGATGCCTCCAGGTCCCACGGCCACGTGTGAGTGCTGCTAGCTGAGGTGCACCCTAAGTCAGGCAAGGCCTCCTGCCGACTCTGCTGCTAGGAGTGGAGATGTGAGGGGCACCTCAGCAGCACAGAGCGAGCCCGGGAAGGCCCTGCGAACCCCGGGTTCCAACGCCCACCATTGCCCACCATTGCAGGAGACTCCAACAGCAGATGGGGCAGCGGGGCCAGGAGCAGCAACCCCGGTCCGGCTACAACAACTCCCTGCTTTGCTGCTGCCCAGTGCCCTGTGCAGGTCCAGGCTGCTGCGCGTCGCCCTCCTTCCCAGCTCTTTGCCGGGAGGAATCTGCTTGTCCGGCCCCACGCAGGGACCCTGCCGCACCAAACAAGCCCGAGCTTGCTGCTTTGCTTTTCCATCCTGGCCTGCTTTGCCCTGCGATGGGCTGACTGCTCTGAGAGGCCTTCCGCAGGGGCAAGCATCCTGGATGTTGAAACCCCATAAGTCCCCATGCCCTGCCCAGCGCCTGAGTTTCCTGCGTGTGSCCCGCGTGGGAGGGCTGCAGCACTCGCCCAGCTGCCTGCAGCTCTGGGCAGCTCCTTCCATTTTCATTTTCATTCTGTCCGCTCGGTTGCTGAAACTCCTGCAACTCCACCCTCGGCGCCAGAAAGCCTCAGAGCGCAGCAAATCTGGGCCTCCAGAAAGCGCCAGAGGCCGCGTCTGTCTGGAAAGCAGAGCTCGTTAACGGCAGCGCCTGCTGCCGCGGCTGTGACTGCCCGGCGAGCGCGGCACCGACTGCGAGCGCRGCCCTGCAGGTACAGAGCCAGCGGGCGCTGCTTGGCGGGGGCGGCCAGGGCCTCGCGTGCGGGTCCTGCTGGGGACCTGCGGGACCTGCCAGGGCTCAGCACTGGCACCAGGCAGCTCGGGCGCCGTCCCTGCCCGTGCCGGCGAAGAGGACTGGGCCGAGGGGCGCTGGCAGCATTTGGGCTGTGCATTTGAGCGCAGCATTCGGGCTGTGCTTGCCCGCAGGGTGTGTGCACTGCTGACAGGGCCCCTCTCCCCGCAGATGGCGCAGGGGCCGCCGCACACTGCATATGCCCAGGGTGTGGGGCCGCGCATCCCCCGGGCGCGGGCCGGGCGGGCGCAGCAGGCCGCGGGGCTCCTCCTGGCGCTGAGCGCCGCGGCGCTCTGCCTGGCCGGGCAGCCCCTGGCGCACACCGCGCGCGGACTCACCGCCTACTTCGTGGCGCTCCAGATCGGGGCAGTGCTCAAGGGCACCTGCTACTTCGCCGAGGAGATTTTCCACCTGGAGGCCAGGTGAGGCGGTGTGGGACAGCGCTGCGTCCGTGGAGCCCAGCCCTCCATGGCAGCGTGGTGCCCCACTGAGCCTGTCCTGCTCTGTCCCCACACGTGCCCTTTGCTGACACTGCCCTGCTCARCAGCCTTCAGCCTCACCCTTCTCAGCTCCTCCTCCTCCTCCCCTCCCACCCCCCAGGCCCTGCTGGTGTCTATGGAGCGCTTCCCAGCTCCCCAGCTTACCTATAATGCCTGGGAAATAAATCTCAGCTCCCAGCCTTTTCCCGGCTCAAGGCACGCGAGGTCCCCGGGATCTGGGAGGTAATGAGTTTTTGCATCCTCTTTGAGAGCGATGGCCCGTGGCAGCTGGTGGCAGCCCCGGGTGCTCCGGGCGGAGGCTGCGGCCTTGGGGCTCCGCCAGCGCTCGCAGCCGGGCAGCAGGATGGGATCCTGGTGGGAGCCGTGTCCCTGTCCCCACAGGTACCGCGGCAGCCTCTCGCGGGCCCTCAGCGCCTGCCTGCACGTGCGCTGGCACGCCACGCTGCTCGTCGTGAGCGGGCTGGCCCATGCGGCCCTCCTGGACGGGGACGGGCACTCCCTTGGCCTGCACTTCATCCTTGCCTGCTGCTGCCAGCTCCTCTTCCTCGCGCTCGGGCTCCACGTAAGGCTCCGTGCCGGCCGGCCGGCGCCGCGGCCCACGCGGTGGGATGGGCACGAGGGCGACGCTGGCGGGCAGAGGGCCTGGCGCCGCCGGAGCAGYCTTCGTGTCGGCGCAGAGCTGGTCCGCTGGGCCCCGCGCGGCCGCACACAGCGGCGGGAGCCACCGGCACTCGCACAGACGTGCGGGGAGCACCACCCCCGGGCACCCACTGCAGCCCCTGCTGAGACGGGTGGCAAAGCTCAGCTGGCAAAACAAGGGTGTTCTTAAAGCTGTCAATTGAGCGAGTGCTTGGAGGGGCAGCGCAGCTCACATGGTCTCCAAAGAGTTAGTCAAGCACCAAGTACATGGCAGAGCCAAATCTGCTCATCTGCAGCCTCGCCGGAGGCTCCGTTTGAACCCAGCAGAGCCAGAGGGGCAAAGAGAGCACCCTGATGCTGCAGGGAGGGAGAGCCTGTCGGGTCCTGTGTGTTCTGAGCACACCGTTCCTGGGACACCAGCACACGGTTCTGGCAAGAGCCTTGAGTGGCCCTAGAAGGGTCACCGCACCACCATCCATATGCAGAAGCAACCCAGTAGATGCTTGGGTGCCTCCTACAGAGTATTTTAGAGATGGCAGCGTTGTGGACAAGCCCTCGTGACCAGTGTCTCTTTTGTTCCCTCCACAGAAGCCCTCAGCTGTGGAAATATCCGAGATGTCTGAGCGGTCCAAGCAGAACGTTGCTCATGGGCTCGCCTGGTCTTATTATGTTGGGTACCTAAAAATAGTTCTGCCACGTACGTAATTGTTTCCCTGCGTTATCACTCCTGCAGATAGAAATAGCCCCTAATAACAGTTCTCCCACTTTTACAATGTTATCAGGGAAATGGGGAGCAAACTAGAGAGCAGCTGTTCTCACTCCAGCACCTTTTCCCAATACCCTCTTCCACCAGGCCTGAAAGAGTCAATGGAGAAATTCAGCAGAGCCAACCCCAATGTGCTGGCGCACAGGGAGACCTGGAAGCTCCACATTTTAGTCCCTCTGAGCTGCGACATCTGTGATGATCTGGAGAAAGCTGACAGCAACATCCAGTACCTGATGGACCTCCCAGAAACAACCCTGACCCGAGCTGGCACAAAAAGAAGGGTCTACAAGCACAGCCTCTACGTAATCAGGGATGAAGACAAGGTAGGCTGAGGGAAGCATCAGGAGAGCAGGGGCCATAGCAGTGCCAGCAGGTGGCCATAGGGACAGGATAGTGGTCCTAAAGAGACCTGTTAGATGGTCGCAGCTCCTGGCAGCCTTCCATAAGATGGGGAGCTCCTGTCCATGCCTGCCAYCCTCTCCGCTTCCTCCCTGCAAGCTCAGCCTTTTTGCTTAACCCCTTCAGGAATTGTCTTCAGTCAGGAAAACAACAGATAATCTCTTCTGCTGAGAAGGCTTCCCTGTTCATGGAGGCATCCCCTGGATTTTTCCCATGATGTTGCATGCACTCAAGCCATATTTCACCTGACAGTCCCTATTGGCTCTCTTGGGGCCAAGCAGTGCTGAAACTCACCCCCATGACCCACTCCAACCACTTGGCCCATTGTGTTGTTGGTAAAATGTCACCCCTCTTGGCTACTGATTCACTCAGGAATGGGCAACACGGCCCAGCTCCCATCTTGGGACCTGCTCCAGCCCCTTTATCTTTGCAGTGGCTGTCCTCCACGGCCGTTGCTGCTTCCCACCACTCTGCATCTACCCAGAGGTGCTCAACCTCTCCATTTTAAGACACTTCTGCCAATTTACCGGGTATTTACCCAGCACTCAGTGGTAACCAGCTCCATCTAGGGCTGCTTTGGGAAGCTGCAACCCTCCACACTGGATGGAGGTCAGAGTCTCTGCTAATCCATTCTCAGCTCTTCTCACCAGGAGGACACAGGCAGGGCCCGGCATTTGGCTGGCGCCTTCCCCCCTGCCTCCTCGGGGCTGCTCGCTGCCCGGGGTCGCTCACGCCGCCCTCTTTGCAGCCACAAAGGCCTGATGTCATTATGTCATTCCTCTGCCTTTTGGAAAGCTCTCCGTGCCCCTTGATCATCTCGCAGCCCTCTTAACTCCCCAGCAAGCTTCGGCCTCTGATGTGTTGATACTGATCTTCTGAGGAATTTTTATGGCTTAACAAATCTCCCCTTTGCCTGTCCGTCCTTCCTTCCTTCCTTCCTTCCTTCCTTCCTTCCTTCCTTCCTTCCTTCCTTCCTTCCTTCCTTCCTTCCTTCCTCCTCTTTTCCTTCCTTTCCTTCCTTTCCTCCTTTCCTTCTTTCCTTCCTTTTCTTCCTCCCTTCCTTTCCTTCCTCCCTTCCTCCCTTCCTTCCCTTCCTTCTTTTCTTTCCTTCCTTCTTTTATTTCCTTCCTTCTTTTCTTTCCTTCTTTCCTTCTTTCTCTCCGTCAGGTGCTCAGACATCCCACTCTCTAGCAAAAGGGCTACCCAGAAGGCGTGATGAGAAATGAGTCCAGGAAGGGAGGTGTCCGCAGGGATCCAAACCTCATGGGGAAAGTCTCCCACCTCGGAATCAGAGGCAGCTCCTGGGCCGCCTCAGGGACTCTGCGCAGGACTGGGCTTCCCGGGAACCCCTTTGTTGGGGCTCAGCCCGGCTTCTCCAGCGCCTTCCTCTTGCATCCCCGCAGCTCAGGACGTGTGCGGTGGAGTTCGCCACCCCTCTGCAGTCTCTCTACGCCATGTCCCAGGACGAGGCTGCTGCCTTCAGCCGAGAGGACCGCGTAGAGCAGGCCAAGCTTTTCTACAGGACCTTGGAGGAGATTCTGCAAGGTGCCAAGGAGTGTGTGGGCACCTACCGCCTCATTGCATACGAGGGTGAGTGAGCAGGGAGGAGGGCAGGGGCACCCAGCGCTGCACCAGCGTTTTTGGGTCTCTTAAATGACCTCGGCTTGGAGCGAGGGAGGGGAAATGTGCAGAGCTGGGCTGCGCTTGGCCCATATCCCTGCCCCGTGGGCACGAGGAGGTTCTGCTACGGCAGAGGAGGGCTTGATCCCCGGCACAGAGGGACGTGTTGCTGGCAGTGCCATCACAGCAAGGAGAATGCCAACAAGACTGGCCCCTTCTGAAGTCCCCAAGGGCGCCTGAGAGCAGCAGGCCTCAGCACTGGGGCAGCAGCAATGTCCCGCCAAGCACTAACAGCAGCAGCAGGCCTTTCAGGGAGGGGCTGCCTCTAGAAATCGCTGAGTTGCCCAGGAGAAACGGCTGCCTCAGGAAAGCCCTCCCCGGCAGTGGAGAGGATGTGTGCGCGGTGACTTGGTGGCTTCACCCCCTGCTTTCGTTTCCCAGCTCCCCAGTTCTGCCCGGGCTTGAAAACAGCCCTTGGGATTCTCAGGCAAACAAAGCTCATTGTTTTTCAAAGCAAACTCTGTGCACTCCCTGAGAGGGAGCAGCTTTTCCACGCAGCAAGGTGGTTCCCATCACAATGAACACTGCTGGGAATCCAGCACACGGAGCTTGCATTTTACCTCTTTCCTTGTGTTTCGTGTTTATCTTCCTTTCTCTGGTGTGGGGAGGCAAGACCTGTATTTAGGCTTTGCAGGCCATTCTGCATGTGTTGAGAACCCCCCAGAGCTTGTGCTCCCCACACAGACCCATCCCGAGGCCACGGCAGTCACGAGGGGTTTTGTCTCCTGCCGCAGAGTCGGAGGAAGCTGAGCCCCACTTCTTGTCGCGTGCGCTCCTGCAGCACCTCCAGCAGCAGCGTCAGGAGGAGTACGCGGTGTGTCCCGACACCCTCTGCTCCGCAGAGCTCAGCCTCCAGATCAGTGAGTCGGACCTGCCGCAGCCGCTGCGGAGCGACTGCCCCTGAGCCCTGCTCTGCAGCCCCGGGCCTTTGCGCCTCCTTCTGCCAGCCTCAGCCCCTCACAGCGAAGGACACACGTCGCTGCATTCCCCACCGGCTCACAAGAGCCATAACACCATGACCTTCCCGGGATCGCGTTTACCAGCTCAAATCGCAGTCCTGTGACCTGCTTCCCATTTTATTTGTCCTTTATGTTATGTATTTCTCATGCGTATAAATTCACCTGTGCCTTTTTAATCTGCTTTGACCTGTGTCGTGTAAGACGTTTTCCTCTGGGGGATGTTGTGTTATTCCACATGTTGGGCACCCTCCACAGCCTGCCCCCCTGGGGGAATCCCACCCACATGCGCTTATGTGTGTGCCTGGTCCCCAGCACCTCCCGGCTACTCCGGCATGCGGAGCAGGCACAGGGGAAGCAGGATCCGGGGAGCCCCCAGCCCGAAGGAGCCACCGTGCCGCCGCACAGCAGTGTCCTCACTGCCGGCCCCGCGCCCTCCGCGTGGGAAAGGAGGGTGACAGGGTGACAGCCRGCAGTCCTGCGGCAGGAGGGACCTCGCAGCGTTTGCTGCTCCCTGTGGTTCTGCACCGTGCACTGACTGCAGCACCTGCCCTCCCTGCGCCCGTGCCCTCCCTGGAAGAGTTTCTGCAGCCCCGGAAAATGTCCCAAGTGCCCTGGCCCTGCTTTGAGGCTTCCTCTGATGACCTTAGCATTGCTGTCCCGGCTGTGGAGGGGGTGGGACCGTTTCCTCCATGCAGCTCAGTTCAGCCGGTGCTTGAGGGGCGCTCAAGGCGGCCAGCCAGGCAGGGCCCCTCGGGGCACTCAGGCTCCCCAGCTGCGCAGGGAGACTCCGTGGAAGGTGTCGAGCACGCGGATGCTCTGAAGAGGCTCAGGGCACTGCAGGCAGCCYGGAGGCCCCTACACCCCGGCCCCAGGTAGCACAGATCAGCCGCAGCTTCCCTGGCTCTCTGGGAAGTCTCCTGTGTGAGAGCCCCACCTCCTCCCTTTGCTCCCTGCTTTCCTTCCTGGGGCAGAACTGCTCTTCCCCAGCAACWGCCCCTTAGCAAACAAGTCCGGGTAAATATCTGGGCTCCTCCCTCGTGCCCATCGGGAGCAGGATGTGGGAAGCGCCTCTTGCCCCTGTGGCCCGGCCAGCACATGGGGGAGATTTGGCCTCGCGCTAGTGCTGCCAGGCCTGGGAATCAGAACCCATTTCAGGATCCAGTAAARCCTTAATCTGCAGCTTTATCTGCGGGTGTTACATCTGTGTGGAAGAGACAACGGGCAGATGAAATGGCCACGAAGGGAGGGGCTGGGACAGCAAACGTTGCTGCAAACAGGCGGCTCCTCAGGGCCTGATGGCGATTCCGGCCTCCGTGCCGAGGCCAGCGGGATGCGCCAAGCACGCGGTGCTGCATGTGCCAAAGCCCCGCCGTGGGGACACGCGCACAGCTGAGGCTGGTGAGGCTGCACGGGGACAGCCTGGGCCTCAAGCCGCTGCTCTGGGCCACCACCATTCGCGTGTCCCTTGTCCTGTCCTTGCCCGCAGGCCCACAGCGGCCCTGGCCCTGCTGCGGGTGGGACAGCCCAACGGAGACCTGCGTCTCTGGAGGAAGGTGTGTGTTCAAGAGAACAGCCCTGAAAGGCCTGGGTATTTTAAGACTGAGTTCAGGTATAAAGAGCCATATTTTGCCATGTCCTGTAATCCCCTCCTCAGGGCTGCGCACTGCGGGATCACACTCCTGGGAGCTGGAAATCCCAGCGCTTCTGGGAAACCTCCGCCTATCTCTTGCTGGGTTGCAAAGGACATTGGCACCTTGGCCAGCTTTGTGTTTCCCAGCTATTCCAGAGCCAGGTTTTGGCTACTCCAGAACCGGCAAGAAAGGTTCTCAGGGGTAACCTGCGCTGCACTACAAAATGTTGTCATTACTGCAAGCCAGTTCCCTTGATCTGGGGTCTCTTCTCAGCCCAGGCTGGGTTCTCTTCTGTAACAGCTGTTTAACATGTCCACCTATCAATCCCCAGGTACCTGGCACTGTTTAAAGTCTTAAAGCATTATAAGTTGGCTTGGGGAACCGACCAACTCTGGGTTTCTGGAGCGACCCTTTTTGTCTCCAGAACCTTGCACAGTTCTCTGGCCCCGAGCTACAGATATATCAAGGCTCCACTTAAAAATTGGAAGAACATTTTTTGTCATGTAAAGGAATTCAGGTCATGGTGGGAACTGGACCTCGGCTGGATTCACAGCTCATTTTGAGCAGCATAAGACAGACACACGGTCTAAAAGAAGAGCGAGGGACAAAGCTGCAGCACTCCGTGGCTATGCTATCACTTGTTCACCTGATGCTGGCTTTTCTCCCTCTTCTTGGGCTCCCTCTTGCCCATGGGACCTTGTCCTTGCAAAGGTTGCTAAAAGGACTATTTTTATTACACTGATAGTGAACGGATCATGGAAAGTGAAGCAGCTTCCCGTTTCTGCCTACACTCTTAGTAACTTCTGCCTGCTGTGTCTTGACTCCTGTGCCAAATAGATGTCTTGGCTTTGACACTTCCTTCTAACAGAAGAGCCGGAGTGACTTTCAAAGCTTTTAAGATGTTATGCAGTGGCTTGGATGAAGATGTTGGCATTAATAAAAGAGATCTTCTGGAGGACCCCACAACCCGGCCCGTTGTGGAGCCATCTCCAAGTGGTCCAAAGTTTTCCAGGACTTGCTGGTGCTCCCACCTGCCCTGTCCTCGCTTGGGCCTTGAAGCCAGAGGCTGCGGTGCGCGCTCCGCGGGCGGCGCCGCGCCGTTCCGCCGCCCTCGAGCAGCTCCGTCGGCCGCAGCCTCTCCCCGAGGCCGCGGCGCTGCTGGCGCTTCCGCAGCTCTGCTCCCGCGTGGCACGAAAGCCCCTCGTGTTCGCGCTCTTTTTCTTGATTTTTACTTTCGTGGAGCTAAAACCCTGCTGTAAAAGGGGGTTATTCAACGCGATCGGAAAGGATGGCACATTCCCCAAGAGCCACCTCCTGCCTATGGTTAAATTTTTAATCCTGCAGTTTTCCTCCAAAAAACAGGGCAGAGGACAGCTGTAATTCCCAAGTGGCATGGGGCTGAAGGTATCAAGCGTGCAGTCTAGCTCTTTCCCTGTGCAAACACGGACACAGCATTTCAGCATGGACTCTCAAATGTGCGAATCACGCAGGTGATAGAGGAGCTCGCGGTGCCCTTGTACGTGATGCTGGTGGGTGACTGCCACCTCAGCTCGCACCTGTCCTTTGCGCAGCTGTTTAGGACCCTCTTGTGAAATGGCAGGGAGCTGTAAGCTTGCTTTCCAGGCAAGCCCATGCAAGGAGAAGTAACCAGCTGTGTGCATCATTAGCCCCCAGATGAAATATTGCAGGGGAGGGAAGCAGGGAGGGTTGCTGCAGTTACAGGAGGGCAGCTGGGAGCCACCTCCATGTCCCTGCTGCTGTCTGCCCTCTGCATCTCACCTTTGCACAGGCCACTGTGGGAGAAGGGCGGGATTCCTGTTCTCCTGGGACTCCTTCTCTCCATCCCTCTTTACATTTCCTTTTCTTGTCCCACCTTATTCTTTCTTTTCTACAAAGGCACAGAAAGTAAAATCGCAGCTACTTCTGTCTTTACATTCCATTTACGAGGCAGTAAAGCATTCTCACAATAGACCCTGTCTCCTCACATTCCTCGGGTGCAGATAAAAGTAGTTTCTGCTCTAGAAACTCTATCAGACACGAGTCAGATACCCGTATGTTGGCTTTGGAGCTACTGGAGACAGGCCCCGCTCCTGGTGGTGCCTCAGAACTATCCTGCCCGTGACTCCCTTCCCAGAAACGCAGGACTGAGCCTCCCACTTCTGCCCACAAAAGAGCCACGTGGAGCAAAATGCCCCAGGCCCTTCTGTGGTCTCCAATGTCCCTCGGAGAGCTCCGTCCCAGGCTCCGGGAAGAAAAGCCACAGCAGTTCCTGTAACATCCCCTGCCAGCTCCAGCCTAGCTCGTTTTCCTTCTTTCCTCGCTGATTTTGTCTCCAGTAAAAGCAGAAGTCACCCAGGCTGCTGCTCCCGTTGTACCTGCACACTGCCCCGAGCCTGCCCGGGAGAGCAGGAAGCTCTTCAGGGCACGAAGAATGGTCTGGGGAATCGGGAGCACGTTGGGACACAGCGGGGATGCCTTGCTCACCTTCCACCCTCAGGAAAAGAAGCACTAACATTTAATCCACTTCGCTTGGTACGGGAAGAACCCACAGTGTTGTTTGCACAGAGGTATCCAGTTCCTGGGGAAAAAAAAGAAAAAAAAAAAAAAAGCAGGGAGGTTCTTCCCCTCGTTCCTGCTGCTGGCACTGTCCTGAGCCAGCCAGACATCGTTCCTGCCCCGCAACCTGCAGCAGGAAAGCAGGAAAGCACCGGCAGAGAGGGGCCTCCCTCTGCCCCTCAGCAACAGATCAGCAAGAGCTGTCCAGCCCACAGCCCAGGCCCGGACGGGAATCCCCGGCCCCATATTTGGGATCAAGCACATCCCGATGGATGCCTGCCGCTCGGCGCTGGCGTCAGCCAAAGCCACAGCTGGCCCCGGGAGCTCAGGCCAGGAGCCTCCAAAGCCGGATTCTTCTAGGCCCTCAGCTGGGACCTGCCACAAGCACAAGGGCAGGGCTGAGACACAAAGCCGCGGCCCGAGGGAGGGTGCTGGCGGCGCCCAGGCGCTGCGGCTCCCGCGGTGCCTGCGCAATCCCGCAGGCGCACGGCAGCCTCCGCATCCCGGGCAGCTCCGGGTCACAGCAGCCGCCGCTGACACCCGCCTGCGTGCACCGCCCCGCAGGGACCCGGCAGCCCCGCGGGGACCCGGCAGCCCCGCAGCACCCCTGGTCTTTCCGTTCTTGGGGTTTCAACGCGCGGCCGGGCTCCAAACCTCATCAGTTCGGGGGGACTTTCACAATCCCTCTCTCTCAGCATGTCCTCCTCCTCTCTCCAGCCTCTGGCAGCTGTTTCTCCCTCCACACCTCTAGTATCTACTCACATGGACCGGTTCCCCCATGGCTAGGAGCACGTTCCCCTGCCCACAGGTGGACCACAGCATCCTTGGGAGACTGCAGGCAGAGGCAGAAAGCGTATGGCTTAGGAAAGGAGTGGGGATCTATAACCTGTGTCCCTATACATACACTCCTTAGGTCCGCCAGTTAAGCAGAAGGAAGGAAGCGACCCAAGGGCTGAGCTCATCTGCTCCAGCATCTCCATCGCTCACTGCAGAGCTGATCTCAGGCTCCTGTGGAAGCTCCTGCTCCCCACGACAGCATTGTCCCTGCGGTGCGGGCAGGGAGATGGGGATCCGGCCCGGTGCGGGGGCTTCTCCTCCTCCGTCGGGCCAGGAAAGGCTGCTCCCTGCGTCCACCCCTTTCCTCGTCTCCTGCCTCCTCCCCAGGCCTCCGAGCTCCTTCCCTAGCCCTGCACTGAGGCTCTGGGGCTGCAGGTGGAGCAGCCGCGGGGGCCAACGGGGATCACAAGCCCCACACGCCCGAGGCCAAGCCTCTCCGGAGCAGGAGGGGAGCGGAGGGCAGGGACGCGCGGCTGCGGCCTCCCTGCAGCCAGGCACCCGGGCAGCGTCCCGGGCACGGCCATGGGCCCAGCGTGGGACGTCAGCCTGCTGCTCTGGGGGCTGGCGGTGCGCAGCCTCGTGCCCCTGGGGGAGCTGCTGGGGGACAGGGGTCACTGCCCCCTTGCCGTGCCCCCAAACCCTGCCCCACACCCACTGGCTGCCCGCGCTGCTCAGCGGGACCCCCTTCCAGCCGCCACCCCGGCCCCCAGCCACGGCAGTGCCCGGCGCCGGGGCCTTCCCGCACGCCGGGGCCGCAGCCTCCATGGTCGTGCCCTGAGCGCCGGCGCCGCGGCGAGGCCCGCGCTGCCCCGCACCGACTCGTTCCGGCCAGCGCCCGGGGTGGGCCCGGGGCGGGCCCGGGGAGGGCGAAACCGCCGCCCGGTCCCTCCGCCCCGCCTCAAGATGGCGGCGGGCGCCCCGTGAGCGCGCGCGCGCGGCGGCAAGATGGCGGACGACAAGGTGAGCGGGGCGGCGGGGCGGGAGGGCGCGGGGCGCCGCGGGGCCGGCGCCTGCAGCGCGTGTGTGTGCCGCAGGGCTCGCCGCCGCCGCCCAAGGACCTGGCCTTCCTCAGGGAGCAGCTGGAGAGCCTGCAGCGGCGCGTGGAGGGCGAGGTGCGCGCCGGCGTGGCGCAGGTGAGCGCGGCCCCGCCGCCCCTTCCCCGTACCTCCTTGCTCAGGGTGCCGCTCGGCGCGGCCCCCCGGAACGGGCGCTCAGGGCGCCTCTCTCGGCGCAGGACGGCTCTCTGCTCGCCTCCCCCTTCCTCAAGGGCTTCCTGGCTGGCTACGTGGTGGCCAAGCTGCGCTTCTCCGCCGTGCTGGGCTTCGCCGTGGGCACCTGCGCGGGCATTTACGCAGCACAGAACTATGCTGTGCCCGACGTGGAGAAGACGGTCCGGGACTACCTCAGCTCGCTGAAGAAAGGCCGGGACTAAGCGGGGTGCCCCCGGGCTGAGGCGGCCCTGCGGACGGACGGGGGAGGCGCCCAGGCTTGCGGGGACGGCAGCCACGTGCACCAGGATTTTCCTTTGGAAAAATGCTTTCCATCAGGTACTGAGGGGACATCAGCAGGTCTGATGATGGAATCTTTATTAGAGTATCATGGGAGAGGTGAATGTTCTGATAACCTTTTGTAGCTCGGAAGTGTGGGCAGCCAAGTGCTTCGCAGCTGCTCTTTCCCCTTGTCCCCCTCGCCAGACTGAGGGAGAAGCTCCTGGTGACCCATCATCCTGTGTACCCTGCCACCCTGTGACTGCCGTTCCCGAGGAACGGGCCGGCGCGGCTTCCTGAGGGCTCTCCTAAACGAAGAACACAACCGTCCCTTTCCCCTGCATCAGAAATGTAACGGCCAACCTGTCTTAAACGCATTAAATTAATGGTATCTGATCTCTTCTTGAATGTTGCAGAGCGTGAGTGTGTCTGGCCTCCTTGCCCTCACAGGCGGTAGCTTGGCCTTGCTGGTGACCACCCGAAAATGGGACTGCTCTCTGGCGATGCTGCTGGCCTTCTGCTCAGGCCTGCAAGCTGGGTGCTTCGGAGAGGGATGTGGGCACTGATGCTGGTCCTATCCGTGGCCATATACGGCTCTCACGCTCCCCTCTTAAACCTGTGCAAAGTGGATGGGAAGATCCCTTTCAGCTCCTCGTCTGTTGTGGTTCTTATTGAGCTGACGAAGCTGATGTTCTCCCTGCTGATCCTGCTGATACGGGACCGAAAGCTGCTGGGAGCCACTGTGTCGTGCTACCATGTTTTCCCTTTTGCCCTCTCTGCCCTGCTCTATGCCGCAAACAACAACTTGGTGGTTCACATGCAGCTCTTCATGGATCCCAGTACTTTCCAGGTCCTGAGCAACTTAAAGATCGTCAGCACCGCTCTCTTCTACAGCTTCTTCCTGCGCCAAAGACTCTGCCTGCGCAAGTGGCTGGCTCTCCTCCTGCTGACAGCGGCTGGGGTGAGCTACAGCTGTGGAGGCCTGCAGGACCCCCGTGAGCCCGACAACCCCTCCAAGATGCAGCTGCACATCACGCTGGTGGGCTTGCTGCTCATCTCTGTGTACTGCTTCATATCGGGCTTGTCTGCTGTCTACACAGAAGCTATCCTGAAAGCCCAGGCTCTGCCTCTCAGCTTCCAGAACCTCTTCCTTTACTTCTTTGGGGTCCTGCTCAATGTGACTGGCCACTTCTGGAGCAGCACAGGAGGAGACTTCCTGGAGGGCTTTTCCTCCTGGGTGCTAGTCATCGTGGTCAGCCAGGCTTTGAATGGCTTGATCATGTCTGTGGTCATGAAGCATAGCAGTAACATCACCAGGCTCTTTGTGATCTCCTGCTCCATCTTGGTCAATGCATTCCTGTCTGTCACCCTCCTTGACCTGCAGCTCACCCTCTTCTTCTTCATCGCCGTTGCGAGTATCGGTCTTGCTGTTCACTTGTACTATGGGGTCACATAGCTGCTGCTTCCTGCTCTGCATGCAGCACCAGGGCAGCTTGTAGTCATTATTTAGGAGTGTCATGACCATACCCGGGCTGACTTATATTAGAAGCATACTGCTACTTGGACCGTGAGACTCCCTATCCTTGTATGTGCACCCGAGAAGGCAAGGTGGCCAAGTAAGAGTTATTACTGAGCTGGAACAAAGGCACATGAGGGCTCTAGGCAGTGCATGCAAGATTAGCAAGAATGCCAGGAGAAGGAGTGCTGAAAGGGAGTGACCTGTCCTTGTTTCCAAGGCACTGCAACCAAAAATGCTGGCTTGGCACCTTCCTTTTGGCACCTTCCTGGTCTTTGCAGGATCAGATCATCCTTGAAGGACTTCAGCTCCTGAAGCTGGAGAAAGGGCCCTTCAGCCCATAAAAGATGGGCCAAGGCCTCTCTGTGTGGGTTTTAGCCATGCACTGGGCGTGCAAAGCAGCAGTGGTGCCGTGTCCTGGTGAGAGCTGGGGCGCGCTGCAGCCCAGCCCGCTCCCCGCCCAGCTGGGCTCCAAGTGCCTTTGGGAAGAGCAGCCGTTCCATGTGCTGGGGTTCCCATGCCAGCAGATGGGCCCGGCCCCCAGAACAGATCCCGGCACGTGGCATCAACCGGCTGTTCCTGCCCATCTGCTGCGCACCAAAGAACTCGCCTCCCACGTGCCGGCCAGCGCTCTCGGCTCCAGGATCCCTCGGGGCTGTGTCCGTTTACCGAGCCCGGCAACCCGCATTGCTCAGGACCCTCTTGATTCCTGTGATGCTGCGGGCCGCTCTCTAGCAGAGCCTGGCGCTGGCTTCCTCAGGTGCGAGGTGCCCTGGGCTGCTCTGTGCTGCTGCTGGGCACCCAGAAATTTGAGGAAGAAGTTTTTCTCTCTCTGGGCTCTAGAAGTACCAGTCCTGTACACAGCGCTCTGTGTTGATCTCTGGGGGAGCCTCATGCCACAACCTGAGGTTTCTCACCCACCTCCTCCCAACATTTATGCAGCCTCTGCCTCACTCCAGTTCCTGTCCAAAGCCTTCTACCCCCGGGCCCCTTTGCCCTCCATGGGTGCAATGTGGCCGCTCGGTGCTGAGCGGGTGGCGAGTGTGGGAACACAGGGACCGTTTTGTCCGCTCCTCTCAGCAGAGACGTCACCTGGATTTGCACGGACACTGCTGCTGCTGAGCTCCTGGCAGGCAGGACTTGGTGCTGACTTTGCCAGGGCTATTAAAGTTACTATTCAACAGCACGGTGTGTTTGTGCTCCCTGCAGGAAGGCTCCTGCTTTGCTTGGCAGAGCCCTCCGCTGTCACCATTCAAGGGGAGAGCGGTACAGATGTTGGTGAAGGGCACCCATTTTATTCCTTGTGGCAGCACCCCCAGGGCTGCTGAATGCCCCATGGTGCCCGCTCAGCTCCTGCTGCTGTGCTCATCTGCACTGGCGTGCGGCCTGCGGGCACCTCGCCCATCTCGTTGCCTCGCCTGCCTGTGAGGTGTGGGTTGCAGGTGGTGCCCAAGCGTGAGCTCCTGCAGCCGCCTGCCCCGCTGCAGGGCCGGGCTGTCCCTGGGCTGGGCTGGGGGGCAGGGACCTGGGGACGTCCTCTGCTCCCTGCCAGGGCAGCTCTGGGCTCGGCAGTGAAGCCAGCGGAAGCAGGGGAGTGATTGTCCCCCTGTACTAGGTGCTGGTGGCCCTCTCTTGGGCCCCTCACTGCAAGAGCAACACTGAGGTGCTGGTGAGTGTCTGAAGAAGGGCAACGAAGCTGGTGAAGGCGCTGGAGCACAGACCTTATGAGGCTAGGGAGGCTGGGGCTAGTTAGTGTGGAGAGGAGAAGGCTCTGGGGAGACCTTATCGCTCCTTGCAACTACCTGAAAGGAGGTTGTAGTGAGGCCGAGGTTGGTCAATTCTCCAGAGTAACTACCCCTAGGACAAAAGGAAGTAGTCTCAAGTTGCATTAGGTGAGGTTCAGGTTAGATATTAGGAAAAAATTCTACATGGAAAGAGTAGTCAAGCATTGGAACAGGCTGCCCAAGAAAGTGGTGGAATCGCCATCCCTGGCAGTGTTCAAAAAAATGGGTAGATGAGGCACTCAGAGACCTGTTGCAGCAGGATGGTGTTGAAGGGCTTACAGCTGGACTTGATAATCTTGAAGGTCTTGACAAGGGTTTAGCTCAGCTCCGCTCTCTCCCTGATCCTCCTCAGGCCTTGGTTCAGCCCGCTCCCTGCTCCCCGCCTGGCCGAGGCCGCCGAGCTCCTGGAGCAGCAGGCGCTGCCAGGCCTGTGGGTGCTGCCTCGGGCCTCGCCCAGGAAGAGCTGGAGCTCGGGAGCTGTGCGCAATCGCCGTGGGCTCCCAGTCTGAGAGAGCAGCGAGGGCTCCGGCCGCTCTGCAGGGCTCCGGCCACTCCGCAGGGCTCCGGCCGCTCCGCAGGGCTCGCGGCCAGGCCCCAGCACAGCCCCGGCGGGGAGCTCGCTCGCTGTGTCCGCCCCGCTCGGTGGCCGTGGTGCTTCCCGGCCAAGGGGGTGCCGGGAGGCCCCGTCCTGCCGTCCCAGCCGCCCGGCTGCTCCCAGTGCAGCAGCTCTCAGTAGCGCTGGCTCCCTGTTGGGAAAGGAGGCCATGGCGGACGGGAGAAGCCAGGCTAAGGGAAGCTGTGAGCCCCTCTCCCAGCCCCATGCCGTGTCGCAGCCACCAGGGCGCAGTGGCATGGCTCTGTCCCCATGCTCTGTACCTCCCTTCTGCTGCCTGGCTCCATGCAGGGGCTCGTGGGTCCCTGCATTTTGACTCCGTGCTGGATTCCCTGCAGGGACCAGGTCCTATGGGAGCAGGAGGGGACATTATGGGGATGTCATCAAGTCTGAGGGTTTCTCTTGTGCCCAGGCTGTCTCCATGGAGGGTGACTTGTTCTGTGCCCACCTCAGCACCAAATGGATGCATCTGGTTTGCCCTGAATGCCTGGGTCACCATCTGCTTCTTCTCCCACCTCTGGCTCTTCAGCACCTGGAAAAAGAGCCCTGGAGACCTCCAGACACAGCATATCTGCATGGCCACGTCCCACCCCAGTGCCCCTCCACCAAGCAGGGCACCCCTGGCTCCTTCCCATGCCCGCGGCACCAGACAAGGGTTTGTGGCACCAGGACACAGCCAGGAGCTCGTCCCCGTGGGGCGACGGGGCTCTCCTCAGTGCCAGCCGAGGCCGGTGGCACACAGGGCATTCCCCACCTGCAGCTCCCGCAGGGCTCTGCGCAGCCGGCCCACGGCCTCCTCCTGCTCCGGGCGTCCGGGCGCAGCCAGGAGCTCGGCTCGCAGCGCGCGGATCCCTGCGCGCCGCGCCGCGGCCTCCTGCGCCGGCTCCCACTGCGTGGGCGACACCGTCTTAGTCAGCCCCTTCACCCGCTCAGCCAGGGCCAGCGCTGCCAGCACCTCTTCACCCAAAGTGTCTGCAGAAGGAGCAAGCCCTGGATGCCTGGGTAGGGACCACGGTGTCCGTGGGCACCAGGATGCCCCAGGGCCTGGCCTGTGGTCACCACAGTCATTCGCAGGCAGCGCGAGAGCCGAGTTCTAGCAGCAGGAGGCCCAAGGCAGGGCCTCCTGGAGCACTCGGGCCCTCCCCAGAGTACCTGGCAGTGTGACGCAGAGCAGCAGGAACGTGAGGCTGTTCCCCTCCAGCAGCTGCTCCACGGTCCAGAGAAGGGAGCCAGCACTGGCCGGTGGGGGTCCCATCGCCAGCACCCCGAGAGAGACCCTGCAGAGAGGGGAGCGTGGGGCACGGAGCCTGGGATGTGGGCCCTGGCCAAGCCAGCCTGTGCTCCCAGGCACAGGCTCCCCTTGGGCTAGCACGGCTCTCTTGCCCCTCTGAAGCCCAAACAGCTGCTCATGGGGGTCCCGACGCCTGCCCCCCATCCCGCCCAGCACTGCTGCTCCGGGGGCGTCCCGGCGCAGCACTGGGCTCAGCCCGAAGCTCGCGGCACTTGCAGCTCCCGTGCGTACGGCTCAGGGCCCCCAGCGAGCACCAGGATCCTGAGGGCCGCGCGCCGGCGCCCGCCTCCTTGCAGCTCCTGCTCCAGCGTGAGGGTGAATAGGCAGCCGGGCCTGGAGAGTGGCGGGCGCTGAGGCCGGGCCCCGCAGAGCAGCGCCGCGAGCCGCGCGGCTCCCATGGTGTGCGGCCCCGCGTCCTCACCCTGGCGCGGCCCAGCGCCCGTCTGCCGCAGGGCGCTGCCTGCCCCCCAGGCCCCACGCGTAGACGCTCATGGCCGACTGGGCGTCAGGCACAGTGATTTCCATCGCCCCCTCCACCATGCTGGAAGCAGAGCGCGCCGTGAGCGAGCGAGGCCGTGTTCACACATCCCCACCCCTCCCCGGTTGGGCGTTGTGCCCCGTGCCCCGCGCCGTGCCCCATCGCCGACCGCCAGAGCCCGCGTGCAGGCGCAGGGGCCCTGGGTACCTACAGCCCCAGGGGTGCGATGTCCATCACCTGCAGGGCTTGGCCACCAGGATGGAGCAGGTCCCAGGCTCCTCCCTGGGCACACACCTGCAACAGGGCAACGCTGGGCACAGCGCTGCCGTCACCGGAGCCCTTGTTTGCTCATGCCCATGCAAATGCAGCAGCAAGGAATGGATACGTCTTGGGGCACCTCCAGTATTTCCGAGACCAGGGATGGGGACATTCATTGCCCTGGGACATGCAAGTGCAAGCAGAGCCCAGCAGAGCCTGGCTGCATGTGAGAGCCAAGAGCAAGGACCTGGCTTGGCAGGGGAAGCTGGCATCGCCTTGGTGCCAGGGAAGGCCCAAGCAGAGGGTGGGAAAGGAGGTTTTGGAGGGATACCCGTGCCCACCAAACTGCTAGAACAGGACAGGTAACAGTCCCTGCAGAAACGAGGAGACACCCCCTGGGCAGGCTGGGCCTCCCTCGCCTACAGTGTCCTCCGAGGAGGCAACAAAGCCTGGAACAGCAAGGTCTCCAGCCCCCAGGCTTGGACACTGGTCCTGTGCAAGCCACACAGCACGTCAGGGGCTGGCTGGTGGCAGCAGGGGCCCGGGGCACCCTTCCCCAGCAAGGCCTGCTCCCACCATACCTGGACCAGGCTGACAGTCTGCAGGCCCTGCGCATCGCCCTCCACAGCCTCCAGCTCCTGGAAAACGCTGTCAAGCACCTGCAGACGAGCGGGCCGCGCTGGGAGCCACAGCACCCCGGCTGGCACTCGCTGCCAACCGCATGAGTCCGTCACCGCCAGCCAGAGTGGGAGCCTGGGGCCTGGCAGGGCTTGCTGGACACACGGCCGCAGCTCCACCTTCACCTGCCGGACAATGTCCTGGAGCGGCAGCTGCGTCCCACGAGCACGGGGGCCCCACAGCAGCAGGGAGACGCTATACCCAAGCGGCATCAGGGCCAACTGGGGTCTTGCCAGCTCCAAAACTTTCTCCTGGAAGGACAGACACAGATGCAGGGAGAGGCCTGCACAGCTGGCACGGCCAGGTGCAGATGGCACAGCACAAATGGAATGGGCAGAGATAATGTAGCGCAGCATAGACCGTGTGGCATCAATGGCACGGCACACATAGCATGGCCTAGGAGACATGTCACAGCATGGCACAGACAGCATGGCACCCATGGCATGGCGCAGACGACGTGGCGCAGGTAACGTGGCACAGATGGCGTGGCACAGATGGTAACCACATCTCTGCACTCAAGGGGAGGCAGGAGGTGGTGAAAAACAGCAGTAGACCCACACGCAAGACTACATCCCAGGTGCCAAGCACGGCCTGCAGCCCCTGAGGTGTCAGTGGCACCAGATCCCTCTGAGGAGGAGGCGGGTGAGCTGCAGAGCCACCCGCCCTTGCTTGGGACCAGCACAGCCCACGGATGCAGCACCCAGCTGGGGAGCGATGTGGGCATGGCGGTCCAGAAGGAGGACCCAGGGCCACAGTACCTGTCCTGCATCCAGGTGGAAGATGCCATCAATGGTCAAGCAGCTCTCCTGGCATGAGGGAATGAGCATGTTAATGGTCACTCTTCCTATGTCCCAGCAGGGGCTGCAGGAGGGACTGGGATGTGGGCATGGCCCGGAGGGCTGGGCACAGGTCTGGAGCACAGCAGAGACCCCCTTCCTTCTCCTGGTGTCCTTCAGAAACCCCACACTACAAAGCGATCCACAAAGGTGTAGAACAAATCAGCCAAACCCACCAGCACCCACTGGTATCCTGAATGTGACAGGTCTCTGCTGGCGCTCATGGTCTGCCAGGTGGTTGGAATGGGGACCCCTGCTCCCATCTCGTCCCTCAGGGACCTTCATCCCCTGAGTGCCCTTGTCCCTGCCTCTCTCACCTGGACCCCCTTCTCAGCACAGAGGAGCTGCGCGGGGTCTTTGCTGGCGGCCACCTGGCTCTCGTCCGGCCCTGTAACACCGAGCAGAGTGATGGTGGGAAGGGGACACCCCCCAGGCCCCCAGATGCCCCACACTGCCAGGTCCCAGGGGCTTCACTTCTCCCATCACCCCGTGCCCTCCTGCGGGGCCCGTACCCCACGACGCTGCTGCGTGGCCGAGGGTGCCCTCTCCCCTCCATCGCCCTCAGCCCAGTGCCCCCAGTAAGAGCCACGCTGCCCCCGCCAGCACAGTGGCTGCTGTCCCCAGGCGGCAGCACGCGGGCCTGGTTCCCCATGCAGGGTCTGGGCAGGGTGCCGAGCCCTGGCCCTACCTGCTGCCCGCTGCAGACCCACAGCCGCTCGCACGCGCACGTCCCGCTCGGCCTGCAGGGACATGCGGGGAAGGGCAGTGGGTCCTGCCCCACCTGGGTGAGCCCTGGGGCCCAGGCAGCATCAGAGCCCCCTGAGGGCAGAGGAGAGACCCCCAAAGCAGCCTGCACTGTCCCTGCCACAGCCACTCACCTCCTCAGCAGCCATGACCAGCTTGGTGCGAGGAGACTCGGAGCCGGCGTCTGGGACAGCGCCGGCACTGAGGGCACTGGGACGATCACGTTTCCATGCATTATTGATGGGTGACAGCCCCGGGGACAGAGCCACGCAGAGGCAGAGCCCAGCCTGGAGGTGTCCCCAGTGCTGAGGCCAGCCAGGCTGGAGGCTGCTCGACGTGGGCCCTTGCATGCCAACGGCCCCCAACTCCTCCAGGCCCTCGGACAAAGGACATGGGGAGGGCAGCTGTGGCCAGGGCTCTTGCCGGGGTGCAGGGCCACATGTCGCTGTGTCACTTGTGCATAATTGATGCTGGGTTGACAAGGTGTCCTGGAGCAGCTGTGCCCTTTGGTCCACGTGCTCCTGGCACTGCCCCAGTTCCAGGGGCCGCTGGCACCATGGAGGCCGCTTGCCCGCTATTGTCACACACCAAGCTCCACAAGTGACATCCTTGCAGGCCAGATGTCACTCTTGGTGACATCCTGGACCATCGTGGAGGTTTTCTACACAAAAGGAGCAACCACAAACTGTGGAACCAAGTTTATTTGAAATCAGTCGTACCAAGAAAGCACAAAAGGAAATGCTGAAGCCAGAGCCTCCACAGCGCATGGAAATGCAGACTGGGGGATGAAAGAGAGAGGTGCCAGGACAGCCCCTGCCCCCTGCATTTGGATGGGACCAGGTCCCACAGGGAGACACACACCTTTTCTCATGCCTGCCATTATTCCCATTTGCAGAAGGAGATTGTGGAGCTGCTCCTGCTTCCCTGAACCTCTGCTTCCCAGAGTGCCTTCGGCTGAGAGGGCCATGTCAGGTGGTACATGTGCCTTCCCAAAAAACTGGGCAAATGGCATCCGGATCTCTGTCAGCAGGAGCAAGGACAGCGGAATGGGGGTTCAGATCACCCCCTTTGCTTGGCAGAGGCCTCATCTGGGTGCTGCCAAGGGAAGGCAAGTCTTGGGATCTTAACACACAAGGATTTCTCCTTCCCAGTTCACTAGATGGAAGCTGCTGCTGCCCATTCCCAGGTGAAGTCAGTGGTGAGCCCAAGTGCTAATTCAAAAAAATGCAAATATTTACCCAAGGTATGGACATGGATCAAACATACATTTGCCAGCACCACCTAAACACCTACAGCATTCCCAGGAGCACCGTCACCCTGATTCCATCCCTTCCCTCCAGCTGATCAGAACTGAAACTCGCCAGTGTCACATACCCTCTGTCCCCAGACACGTCCACCCCTGCCGAAAACCCCTGACCTCCGAAACCATCCAGGATCCATGCCTGCTCCTTGGGCCTGATTTATGCAATCTGCTGCTCTCACCTTAGCTCTCTCTAGGCTCTGGTTTCCTCCTCACTGGGACATCCAGCTTGGGTTTGCTAGCAGGCAACATGCAACCAACACACACAAAGGCACAAAGTGTAGGTAGAGAGTTCCTGCCGAAAATGTGGGCACCAGGTACGGGGCTTAACTGGGCTGCAACCATCGGGCCAAGAGGAGCCTCAGGGCAATCTAAGAGGAGCCGCTTGGAGGGAAGTGCAAGCGTGAGGGAGCCAAATGACTCTTGTTTGGAAAAGATAAGATCAAGGGGTAATGGGAGCAAACCGGGACTCGTGAGGTCTCCTCACCCTCTCTGGCAGGGTGCAGCCCTGGACAGAGCACAGCAAGGGCAAAGTCCACGCTTGAGCCTTTCCAAGACTTGGCCAGACAAAGCTGTGGCCACCCTGAGCTAATATTTAGCCCTGCTCCATGGAGGAGGCTGGACTGGACACCCCAAAGGGTTTTCCACCAGCACATTGGGGGCCTATGAGATCTCCGCTGGGCAGCTCCCAGCCCTGCAGCCCTTGGAGCCGACCGTGCCGTGGCTGAGCTGCTGGTGGCAATGCTCCTACGCCCCCTTCGCGGCCCTGCGGCAAGCCTGGGGCAGCCTGTGCTTGGCTCTGGCCAGGCACACCGCGCCGGCCACACACAGTACGGCAAGGAGAACGCAGATGGGAGCGATCACTGCAGCGCTGTTGCACTGCAGAACCGAGACGGACACGTCCTTCACCAGGACACGCTGATAGCGAGGGGGCGAGTGGCACACATAGTCCCGGGGCCAGGCTGGCCCCAGGTGCCCCGTGGCCGCCAGCCTCTGGATCCCCCCGGCCCCGGAGCACGAGCAGTTGTAGGGGTTGCCAGCGGCAGCCACGTCCCTGAGGTGCTGCAGGAGCTGCAGCTCGTCCCACGGCAGCTCCGAGATCAAATTGTCATCTAGATAGAGGACTTCCAACATGGGGCAGTTCCTGAGGAAGGAGACATCTTGCAGCATGTTTTGGCTGAGGAGGAGCATCTTCAGGGAGCCGAGAGAGATGTCTAAAGTACGGAGATGGTTGCAACTCATGTCCAGCACCTCTAGATTGGGAGGCAGAGGTGTGAGCACTTCATCCAAGCCCGTGTCGGACAAGTTCAAGGATCGGAGGGACATCTGCCACTGGCAGGAGGAGGCCAGGCCAGCAGTGAGGTTGTTGCGGCTGATGTCTAACTGCTGGAGCTCCGGCAGCAGCTGCAGGCTCTGGCACACGCCGTGGAAGGACAGGAGGTGGTTGCTCTGCAGGCTCAGCGCGCGGAGCCGCGGGAAGGCGCCCTGGCAGAAGGCGGCGGCCAGGCCGCTGTCGGCGAGGCCGTTGTGCGCCAGGTCCAGGGAGCGCAGCGTGCTGAAGAGCCTGCCCACAGCGCAGGGCAGCGCGCTGAGGCGGGAGCGCGTGAGCACCAGCTCCTGCAGGCTGCCCAGCCAGCGGCGCAGGCTGGAGAAGCCCTGCTCGCGGCCGGTCAGCGGCGCCGACGTCACGTTGTGCAAGCGCAGCGTCCTCACGGGCAAGTCCTGCCCGTCCATGTCAGCCCAGTCGCTGCTCCCCACGAAGGCGCAGCTCTCGAACACCAGCTCCTGCACCTGCGTGTAGGAGAAGAACTTCAAGACGCGGGCAAGGAGTTCCTCGGGCACCAGGAGGTCCCCAAAGACGAGCTTCCTGATGCTGAGGCTCTCCAGCATGTCGATGGCAGAGGGCTGCAGGTCACCGATGGGCAGGGCTGCGTATCTCTGCAGGTCCCCTCCCCAGAACTCCACGACGGAGGCGGGCAGGCACTGCACGATGCTGTCCACGCTGTCCTCGGCCAGCCGGCGGCACACGCAGCGCTCCTCAGTGCGGTTCAGCACGCAGCGGCCGCCCCCTTGCACCAGACCCAGCGGCAGCAGGAGGAGGACGGCCCCGATCATGGCGAGCGGCCTGCGGGGAGCAGAGCCATGGGCTGTAGCAGCAGCTACGGAAGGGCTGCAGCTCAGCCTGGGAGAACCGGGGCCAGCACCTCTGCCAGCACCCAGGGCCTTCCCACCAGCTTCCCGAGCGGCGGGATCCAGCACTGCAGCACCCAGGAGTTATGCAAGGTCTCCCAGGGCACCCCCCACCCCAGCCCAACTCCCCACATCCCCCAGGACGGCTCTGGGACACAAACTTCATGCCTGGACCACCCTCCCTGTTACTAAGCATCCAGCAAAGCTTGAGAATCCAGAAAGATTAGAAGGGCCGAGTGAGGTGAAGCGAAGCTGCAGCTGTCGGCGCGAGGTGGGACATGTGCAGTTCTGAGCTCCTGCCCAGCCTGGCACCACCAAGGACAGGAAATTGCAAAAGAAAGCTTCATATTTTCCTTTTTTTTTCTTTTTCCACCTCAAGCAGGAATCAGATTCATATGCAGCTGCCCCCGGGACATGAGCAAATCCTTTCTGAAGCTTCCTAACTGCCCTGTCCGCGCTGGATATCGCGTCTCTGCACAACGGAGGGGAGAGTCTCAGTAACAGCTTGCAGAAAAAGCAACAGTCAGAGATTAAGATTCCTGAGGCCGAGCATGCCCGGCCCGTGGGGGAGCCCTGGAAGAGGCGCAGGAGCTGTGGGTGCCTCCAGAGCAGCCTCCAGCTTAGAGCCAGCCCGTGGCCCGGGGTGCTCCGCAGGGCTGAGCCGGGGACAGCGATTTCCCCACTCCTGGGTCCGTGACGGGCTGCACCTCCCTCCCGTAGCCAGTCCTACCCTCCTGGTGCTGAGAGGCGCTGTCAAAGCCTCCGCAAGGCCGGGGAGTGGTGAAGCCGGGGGTGTCGCGCGGGACCCGCTGGCCGGGCTGCCCTCCGGAGAGCTCCGCGCGCGGCAGCTACTTCCTCGTGCCGCTGCCAGAGCCGCGGGGCCGGTGCCAAAGGCTCCGCGCGCGCCCTGCCCTCCGCCCACCGCCGTTTCCTTCCCACTGCCCTGCCTGCGGTCAGTGACCCCTGCGGCGCCCCGATCCGCACGCCGGGGCCGGCGGGTGATGCCCGTGCGGGATGCTCCCGCGCGCGGTGGGGCCGCCAGGAGCGGCTGCTCCGGGCTGCTTCTGCTCCACTGCAGCAAAGGGGGTCCAGGTCAGCCCGGGCCAGGAGGCAGCGAGGACGAGCGGGTCGGGGCGCGCTGCACCCCTGTCCCCAGGTCCCCGTGTCCCAGGGATTGCTGCACAGGGACAGGGTGTCCTTCGTCCCGTCTGCCCCTTCGCGGGGCAGCATGCTGCAAAGGGCACTTGAAGGCAGCGTGTCCCTGGCCAAGCGGCTCCTCTTGGCCACGTTTTGGCTACGCACACACAACACTGTGCCCCAGAGGTTGTTACTGGCGGTGGGGCCCGCTCCGGACGGGAATGCCCGAATGGGCCTGCTCCGAATGGGAACACCGCCCCTAGCTGAGCAGAGGTCCTGTGGCAAGGTTCAGCGTTTCCCCACCAAGGAATCTCTCTCTGTCCCTGAAAGGCTTCGGAAGGACCGTGAAGCGGCCGCTGGAAGCCGCGCTCCCTGCGTGACTGCTGTTGCGGCCCAGCGGGAAGAAGCTGAGGCGCCGAACAAGGACGCGCGGCTCCCGGTGTCCTGGTCCCGGCCGTGTGGCAGCATGCGGGGCGCGCGGACGGCAGAGCCCTGCTGCTGCTCACGCGCGGGGCAGTTCCTCCTCTCGCCTGCAGCCCTGCGGGCTCCCAGTTGCACTATTCTGCTTCCGTTTCGCGAGCAATCCGGCGATCTCCTTCTTCACTCTCTGGCCATGCAAAACCACTTCCGTGCAAATTGCTGAAAAGTCTAGCAGCCTTTTTGAGTTCTCCTTGCCACTTCCCCTAAGGAAATCAGTGTTTCTAACTCGCTGGGTCTGATGCTTTTTAACTCTCTTCTCACGCTACCTGACACAAATTCGCCCAAACAGCCACTTCTGTGGAAAACGGAGTTCCTTCCTCTCCTCAGCCTCAAAGACATTTAATTCTGCACCCGTCCTTTGGATAACGCCTTCCTGGTGGTTATTTAGACCATAGAAGACACCAGGACACTTGAGACCTGTTGTCCTATGAGCCCTGCAAAGCTCATGTCCATCCTGCCGGGAGCTTCCATGGCCCGCACGCGCTGCATTCCCATCGGAATGCACCTCTGCACCTCATGGCGGCCATGGGAGGGATGGATGGGGTGTCAGGGGCACAGGTACTACAGCCGTGGATGCAGTGAGGGTCATGGATGCCATGGGCCGCGATGGATGGATGGATGGATGGATGGATGGATGGATGGATGGATGGATGGATGGATGGAGCAGATGGGAACAGTCCAGCCGGGATGGCCTAGGTGGCGGTGGGGCCGGATGCCCGTGGGCACTTTCGCCGCCCCGCGAGCCCGTAGGGGAACGAGGTGCAGGGAGGAGCGTTCCGCCCGCCGGGACACGGGGCGCGAGGGGCACGGGGGGGGCCGGGGCGGGGCCGCCCGCCACGCCCCCGGACAGGCCCCGCCCAGCTCGCGGCAACGTCCCACGATGGCCACGCCCCCAACCTCGGCACCGCCCACGACCCGACCAGGCCCCGCCCCCGGCAGGCCCCGCCCCCGGCAGGCCCCGCCCCCGGCAGGCCCCGCCCCCTCCGGCCGCGGCGCCATGTGGGGCTGGCGGCGGCGCCGGGCCCGCGCTGCGGACGAGCTGCGGTGCCGGCGGCGGGAGCGGGAGGCAGGTCTGGATCGGCGGCCGGGAGCGGGAGCGAGACCGGGAGCGGGGCGGGAAGGGAGGGGAAGGAGCCGGCGCCCGGGCTGCAGCACGGAAGTGGGCACGGGAGGGCAGGGAGCGGTGCCCCAGCGGTGCGCGGGGCAGCGAGCCCGGGACTCGCTCCCCGCCTGCCCCGTTCGCTCCGTGGCCGGCGCCCTCTCCCCGTCAGGACCCCGGGGCTGTCCGGGGGCGGCGCGCGGGGCTGACGCGCCCCGGCAGCCCTCAGGAAGGCCCGGCGGCAGGAGCAGCTCGTCAGCAAGAGACTGCTGCGGGAAGAGGCGGCGGATGGACGGGACGGAGCGGAGAGCGGCCCCGGCGCCCTCAGCCACGAGCAGGTGACGGAGCGCCCGGGGGTGGCGCAGGGACGGAGGAGGTGACGCGGGGTCACGGGGCGGCGGGGGACGCGGGGACGGGACGGGATGGGACGGGATGGAAGCTGCACCCCGCCACCGCTGGGATCTGCGGGCTCCGCCGGCAGGTCGTGGAGCTGCTCAGAGGGGTGCAGAGGGGCTCGGCGGACAGGAGCGGGTCGCTGCGCCGCCTCCGCTGGGCGCTGCAGGACAAGGAGACGCAGCACGCGTTCGCCAGGTCAGCGGGACGGTGGCGGCGCGAGACGGCGTCAGCGAGGCCGTGCCGGGCGGGCTGCGTGCGGCCGGGGCTGACGGCGCCCGCCGACCGTGCGGTTCCGCAGGCTGGAGGGCAGCGTCCGGGTGCTCGTCGGGCTGCTCACCAGCAGCCAGGCCCACGTGCAGCTGGAGGCCGCTCGCTGCCTGCACGAGCTCTCCCACGCCACTGAGCCTGCCGTGGCGGAGGCCTGTCTGCCCGCCACCCCCTATCTGCTCACCTACCTCTCGGGACACAGCGTCGAGTTCACGGTAAGGCCGAGGCCTGTGTTCACCAGGGCGCTCTTGGCGCTGCTCCTTGGGTAGCCATTGAGTTTCCTTAGGCCCTGTTTTGGCCAGCTGCTCTGGCAGCCCCCACTTGTGCTGGTCTGGGGGCTCCAGACTGGGCCCACCACCCCGCTGTGGCTTCCCCAGGGCCAAGCAGAGGGAATAACCCCATTTCTCACTCTGCTGGCCATGCTCCTGGTGTGCTTGATGAGAGGGGATCGGGGGTTGTGGCACTCGGACTCTATCAGGTCTTTGGGCTTGGTGTCCGTGCACCAAGAAGGCGGCAATGCAGGATGTTTCAGATGTTTAAAAGGAACTTGGAGCACTTGCCAGGAGCTACTGAAGGCTACGTGAGCACTTGCAGCCTGCAATGAGAGAATCAGTACTTTGTTGGCTGCCCTGTCTAGCAAAAAAGCAGACAGCTTCCATCTAGGTGGGGAGGAAGAGCGGGGTGCTTGTATCTCCAATCCATGGAGGCTGATCCACATGAAGGTGTGAATGGTGGGTCTGGCTTTGGGTCTAGCTGGACTAGCTGTGTGTTGGCCAGCTGCATCACCCAGCTGCATCACCCAGGGCCTGCCAAAGACAGGGATATGTGATGGGAGTAAGAGGAACAGAAAACCTCTGAGATGGGAATGATTGGATGTCCCATAGTCCCAGCCTAAGCTGGAGAACAAGGATGAGGTGAAGGCAGTCTAGCTGGGAACGGGGGCAGCTGGGAGAGTCCAGCTGCACCCGCCACTGTTTACCCGTCTGGAGACAGATCCCGTTCTGGGGAAGCGAGGCCCAGGGTGCGGGTGCTGAGGCTGGGGTCCTCCTGAGGCTCATGGAGCAGGTGACCTGTGTTTCAGGAGCTGTGTTTATACACGCTGGGGAACCTGGTCGTAGAAAGCGAGGCCGTGAGGAAACAGCTTCTGCCTCAGGGCATTATTCCAGCACTGGCATCCTGCATCCAGGTGGGTGAAATACCTCTGCCATGGCTCTTCCCATGCCGTATGCCAGAATAGGCCTCTGCTTGTGCCCCGTAGACACTGCCTGGCGTTACTGCGCTGCATGTGGAGCCTGCTAAGCTCAGGCTGCCTCTTCCCATGCAATGGGGGAGCTCACGAGGGCCCTCCGGGATACCATGTTCAGGGCCTGGAGGTGCCTCCTCGCGCTCGTTTCCAGCTGAATCTCTCTCACACGTAACTGCCGCGTGGCTGAACTGTCCCCGCATAGCGCCCAGTGCTGCAGAGCCTGCTCCCCGCTGCACAGGCCAGTGCGGAGCGGCGGAGCTGCCGTCAGCACACCTAGGTGTGCAGAGCAGCGCTGCTGCTGCGGCCTCTCTGCGTGAGGACTGGGCTGGCTCCCCTGCTGCCAGCCCCAGGGTTGCCCCTTCTTGCCCTGACTGTGCCCCTTCGCTGCTGGCGTCGCGTGGAGGTGTCACCCTCTCCCCTGCGTGTTGCCCGGCACCCCGCGTTCCCCTCGGGTCAGCTTTGTGGAATTAGCTTCGTTCTCTTTAATCGCAGTCCCCGCATGAGGCAGTGCTGGAAGGTCTGGGCTATGTCCTGTCGCAGCTGCTCCAAGCCAAGGAAGCCCCCACGGAGATTGTGCCGTGAGTCTGAGCCCCTTCCTGCCCGTCAGGATGGGCCCTGGGGCCCAGCGTGGTATTTGCATGCAGTGCTGCACCTCCCGCCCTGGGGATATTAACAGTTCAGAGCACAAGCCTGCCGGAAATATGATTTGATAAATATAAATTTGATGCAGATGAGCGTGTGGGGCTTGGTTCCCTCTTCAGCTTCATCTGAGCAGACAGCCTTGGTATTTCAGTAAAGGCCAGCGAGGAGCGGACGGGGCTAGTGGGGAAACTCTGGCCACGTTCTTGCTGCCGGGGGAAAGATCAGCATGACAGTCCCCAGCACCAGAGACAGGAGCCCAGCCAAGGTGTCCCCAGGGCGCTGCTGTGGACGGGGATGTTAGTGCCAGGCCTGGTATTAGCCGTGACGGGCAGAACTGAGCGGTCTGGATTCGTTAATCCATGGGCTGTAAGCAGCCAGCGGGTGTTTGAGGGGAGCTGCCCTTCATCACACCTCAGACGTGCAGCCCATGGGTGAGAGGTTCGTCCAGGTGCTTTTTGGAGCGTATGGCTCTGCCTGGAGCACCCAGGGGAGAGCAACTCCCCGCCTGCCCGCAGGGGCTGATCTCCGCCTGTCTGTTGTCGGTCCTGCCCGTGGCTCCGTTAACTCTGCCTTCTGCCCCCAGCTTGGTGCTGGACTCTGGTCTCCTCCAGCACATGCTCCGCCTGGTCTGCTCCGGCCTCAAGTCTGGCGTAGGCGCCGCAGTGGAGTTCGCCTGGTGCCTCCACTACATCGTTTGTAGGTAAAAATGTTTGTCATCTTATTTCTAGCCGCCTGGGGCAGCTGAAAACAGAAATACAGAAGTTCTGCCAGCTGCAGCCTGTGCCTCTGAGTGCACGTTTGCTCTTTGCGGGAGGGCAGAGTTTGTTTCCCGGTTCAGGCTGTTGATAGGGATGCCGGGCTGCTCCTCGTCCCCTGAAAACCCCTTCCTGCCTCCTCATGTGTGGCCCTGCCCTCCCCAAGCTCCCTGAACGCTCGGGCTCGTGCGGCTGACCAGCCAGGCTGAGGCAGACGCAGTTTTGGTGCCGCATCTTTCGGCATCCCTGAAGAAGAGGGCAGGAATCCGTGGCTTCTGGGAGGATGGCCGGGCTCGTTGGCACCAGAGCCACTTTGAGGATTCGTCTATTTTTCCATGGGATTTTAAGCTTTCTAAAAGTGCCTGCCCTGAGACCCGCTGCTCTTGGAACATGGAGTGAACCCGTGGCAATTTGGGAGGGCAGGAAGTAATTCCAGACCCGGGTGTTTGGCGAAGGCTGCGGACCCCCGGCTGGGTGCGGAGAGCAACTGTGTTGTCCCTTCCCGTTGCAGCCACGTGGCCAACGCGGCGCTGCTGGCGCTGGGGGCTCTGCCGGCTCTGGCCTCGCTTTTGATTGACGTGGCCTCCGAAATGTCCCCAGGCGCTGCCGAAGGCCTGGAGCTGGTAAGAGCTGCGCAGGGCTCCTGCCGCCCCCAGCAGCGCTGTGGGCCCGGCTTGAGGACAGGATGATTCCCCGTCGCAGCTCGTGTGCCCGGTGCTGCGGTGCCTCAGCAACCTGCTCGCCGAGGAGACGGCGGGCTGCGACGTGCGCGTCCTGGACGAGCGCCTGCTCGTGGCCCTCTTCCTCATCCTGCAGTGCCTCTTCCAGGAGCACCCCTTCATCGTGCAGGAGAGTCTCTGGCTGCTCAACAACCTTACGGGTGAGTGTCCCTGCTTGCACGTGAGCAGAGCTGGGCCTGCTGCTGCTCGGCTGAGACGCAGAGACTGCTGTACCGGCCGGCAGAGCCAGGGCGGGAGGGATGGCCACGAGGTGCCCAACGTGGCACTGTCTGCGGGATGGAGAAATTCTCCCTTCTGAGGTGTGACAGCAGAAACGCTCAAAAATCCACCAGGCCTTTCCTCTTAGGCCTCGGTGCAGGCCCAGGATGGGTTTTGCCTGTGGCTGGATGCGGTGGGCAGGGGTTGCCTGTCCCCTGGCACTGCACGTCTGAGTGTGTCGAGCCCCTCGCGTGGGCCGCATGCGGCTGGTACCAACCACCTCCTGCCTCGAGGCCTGGGCTGCACTAACGCATCCATCCCGTCCCCTGCTAGCGGATGAGCCCTTCTTCTGCTCCACCCTGCTCGCTCTGGACCTGCTGCCGGCCCTGCTGCAACTCCTGCCGCATTCCCAGACCGCGAGTGTGTTGGTAAGAACTCATCTTGTGCCTGATGTGGGGAAAACGCCCTCGGCTTCCAGGGATGCGAGCCCTTCACGTGCAGTGCTCGGGTTGGAGGCTGGCTTGGGACAGGGACCACAGTGGGAGGGGATGGGAAAGCTGTTTGCAACCCTCCAGAATCTGTCAGAAATCCCACGTCCTGCTGGCCGCGGCTTTTCCCTGCAGGTGCTGACGGTGCTGTGCAATATCGCGGAGAAGGGCCCGGCCTATTGCCAGGAGCTGCACCGGCGGGCCGCGCTGCCCCCGCCGCCGGGCACCCTGTGCGGCACCGAGGCACTGGGGCAGTACCTCGAGCTGCTGCACCTCCTCTTCCTGCACTGCCCCGAGGTGGGACGGCGTCTCCTGAGAAGGGCAATGAAGCTGGGGAAGGGGCTGGAGCACAGAGCTTACGAGGTGCAGCTGGGGGAGCTGGGGTGGTTTAGTCTGGAAAGAGGAGGCTCAGGGGAGACCTCCTGAAAGGAGGCTGTAGTGAGGCAGGGGTCGAGCTCTTCTCCAGAATAGTTACTGATATGGATAAGAGGGAGTAGCCTCAAGTTGCGCCAGGGGAGGTTCAGGTTGGATATTAGGAAAAAATTCTGTATGGAAAGAGGTCAAACATTCAAATGGGCTGCCCAAGGAAGTGGTGGAGGCGCCGTTCCTGGCACTGTTCAAGAAAGGTGTAGATGAGGCACTTAGGGACGTAGTTTAGCAGGGCTTACAGTTGGAATCAAGGATTCCATTCTTCCCGCTGCCACACAGGGTCTTAGCTCTGCCGAGGCAGCCAGGACGCAGCCGCCTCTTATCCCTCTCTGCTCGCAGGCCGCTGCCGACTTCGTCCGTCAGGGAGGCCACGAGGCGCTGGAGCAGCAGCAGGGCAGCGCGGAGCTCGCGGCGCGGGCGCAGGCCTTGCTGCACATGGCCTCACGCAGCGCCAGGCCCGCGCTCGCCTAGGCCTGGCCTCCCTGCCCTCCGCCTGCCCCTGCACCGCCAGGAGGAGGAAGATGCTGCTCGCCGAGCGCTCTGCTTTCACCCACCCCCCACCCGGGGCTCCGCACAAGGATCGTGCTCCCACGGCAGGGTCCGTGGCAAAGCTCGCCTCTTCCCCACCTTTCAGCCCTCCCCAAGATCCCTACCACAACCCTGTTGGAAGCGAGTCCAGCAGCTCCTCCCTGCCCTTGTACGCGGCTCTGCAGCAGCCGCTGAGACCATTTCTGAGACTGTGGCACACCAACCCTGCTGGATTTGCTGGCACCAGTGTCTCCTTTGGGCACTGCCGCTCTAAGCCCAACACTCCACACTCAGGGTCAGCACATGCCTTTATGTGATTAATAACTTAACGAGAGACAAGGTTCGCATTAAAGCTCATCAGAAAAGTTTCAGCCTGTACAGATTCGTTTTCTCTTCAGATCTTGCTTTTCACAACGTTCTCCAAGGCCTTGGCTACCTCGTCCACGCTCAGGTTGTTCAGCGACACCTTCATCTCCTGGCCGAACTCTGTAGGGGAGAACGTGAGAGGAGAAACGGGTGCCTTGCTGCTCTGATGTTGTTTGCCCAGGCTCCAGCGCTGGCTGCCCCCCGTCCCCCTCGTCCCCCGGAGCTCGGCCCTGTCCCCTGCCGTACTGGCTGCTTCCTCCTGCCCCTCTGCCCGCGACGGGGGCTCCCCTCAGGAGGGCCTGTGTGGCGGCCCCGGCTCTCGCCGCCTCCTGGGAGCTCCCGGCACCGCTGAAGGGCGGCAGCACCGATGTCCCCAAGCCGTGGGAGCCCCTCAGCGCCCTACAGCTTCCCAGGGCTCCGGGAACGACCCCCGGGGACCCGCTGCTCCTGCCGCAGCTCCTGCCTCGCGCTGGGCCTCCCTGCGAGGCGCAGCAGGGCGGAGGAGAGGCTGCGCCCGCCGGGGCCTGGCTGCCCCCTTTGCTCGAGCGGAGGGTGCTGAGCGTCATCCAAACCCTCTGGGGGATCTCTGCCTTTGAAGGGACCCCAAAGGCTCCTCTCCAGGAAGGAGCTCCCTCCTCGGCGTCCCGCCGGGGCCGGGGCCGCGCAGAGCGGCCGGAACGGGGGGCTCTGGCTCTTGCCGCCGCGCGGCTCCCGGGGCTCCCCGGCCCGCCCGCGCCGCTCACCGTAGCGGGCCCAGAGCGCGGGCTGCACCTCGGAGCACTCGCGGATCAGGATGGGGAGCTCGGGGTTCGCCGCCTTGAGCGCCACGTAGCGCTGCTCGATGAAGTCCCTGCCGAGAGAGGGGCTGGCAGGGGGCTGGCAGGCCCAGCCCAGCCCAGCCCAGCTCGGCCCAGCACAGCCCAGCCTAGCCCAGCACAGCCTGGCCCAGCACAGCCTGGCCCAGCCCAGCACAGCCCAGCTCGGCCCAGCCCAGCCCGGCCCAGCACAGCCCAGCACAGCCCAGCTCGGCCCAGCCCAGCTCAGCTCAGCCCAGCCCCAGCCCGGCCCAGCCCAGCCCAGCTCAGCCCAACTCAGCCCAGCCCGGCCCAGCTCAGCCCAGCCCAGCCCAGCTCAGCCCAGCCCGGCCCAGCCGCGGCCCGGCCCAGCTCAGCCCGGCCCGGCCCAGCTCAGCCCGGCCCGGCCCGGCCCAGCTCAGCCCGGCCCGGCCCAGCTC
>NW_020454827.1:1685182-1693878 GCF_003342845.1 Nothoprocta perdicaria
GGCCGGGGCCGGGGCCGGGGCCGCAGCGCGGGGCGGCTGCGGGCGCTCCGCTCCGCTCCGCTCCCCCCCTCGCTCCCCCTTCCCTCGCCCTCCCCTGCAGGCGAGCCGTTCTCCAACCCGCTGGCCCCCGACGGGCACGATGTGGACGACGCGCACCCCTTCCACCAGTGAGTGCCGCGGCGCGGGGCGGGATGGCCGCGGCGCCCGTCACCGCCGCCTCCGTGACCGCCGCTCCCCGCAGGTCCAAGCTCACCAACGAGGACTTCCGCAAGCTGCTCATGACGCCGCGCGCGGCGCCCGCCGCCGCGCCGCCCTCCAAGTCCCGACACCATGAGTGAGTAGCGGCCGCCCCGCGGGGCCGCCCGGCCCGCGCACACAGACACACACAGACACACACGTGTCTGTCCGTGCCCGTCTGCGTGTCCGTGCCCGTCTGCGTGTCCGTGCCCGGGTCTCTGTCCGTGCCCGGGTCTCTGTCCATGCCTGTCTCTCTGCCTGCCCCCTGTAACGGGGTATTTGAAGCCCTATGCACACAGGCCCTGGCGGGAGGGCTTTGCCTTTGCTCTGTGCTCCGTCCAGGCTGCCTCTCCATTGATACAGCTAACTGGATAAATAAGCCAGAGTGGGATTGTCAGAGTGGGATTTTGCGTTTTGTGGAGGATCTAAAGAGGCAGCTGGGGCTCTTTGCTCCGTGGGAGCATTTGGGCACCTCCATGCCCTGTTGCTGCCGTTCTGTTCCGCTGCCTGTGTGACCGTGCAGCTCATGGCGTGTGCTGCTGCTGCTTGCTCTTCTCCAGGATGCCCCGGGAGTACAACGAAGATGAGGATCCAGCTGCTCGCAGAAGGAAAAAGAAAAGGTAAACGGGGAAACCGATGCATCAGGAGATGCTTCCCGTTACATGCCCTGCAGCTCTAACACCGAGCTCTTTCCCCAACGCAGCTACTACGCAAAGCTGCGGCAGCAGGAGATAGAGCGGGAGCGGGAGCTGGCCGAGAAGTACAGGGACCGAGCCAAGGAGAGGAGAGACGGCGTCAACAAGGACTACGAGGAGACGGAGCTCATCAGCACGACTGCCAACTACAGAGCTGTGGGGCCCACTGCGGAGGCGTACGTGAGCCCGGCGCCTGGCCTCGTCCTGCTCGTCTGCTCTGCTGCCGCTCTGCCAGCTGCCCCCCTTCTTGTTGCACAGGGATAAGTCGGCCGCGGAGAAGAGGAGGCAGCTGATCCAGGAGTCCAAGTTCTTGGGGGGTGACATGGAGCATACTCACTTGGTGAAGGGGCTGGACTTCGCACTGCTGCAGAAGGTGGGCCCAGGTGTCATGCTGGGCAATTTCACTTGTGTTTCCCTGTCCATCCTATTCTTCTCTAGGGGTGGAGGGTGAGGAGAAGGTGGTAGTCGCTGCTCCCAGGCTCTTCAGCATGTTCCTGGGATAGCCAGGGTTGGGGTTTTTTTTGTTTTGTTTTGTTTTTTTTTTTGCATAGGGTTTAGAGGGGGCGGGGATCTGGAGGAGGAACTTCTGATGCTTCACATGAGCGTTGGTCTGTAATGCTTGGACTTGCTTTGTGGCCAGGTACGAGCTGAGATTGCCAGCAAGGAGAAGGAGGAGGAGGAAATGATGGAGAAGCCCCAGAAAGAAACCAAGTAAGTGGCTGAAGGTGTTGGAGGGAGGGAGGGAGGAGGGAACAGACGAGCATTCACTCTACGCTGCTCTTTTTTTTAGGAAAGATGAAGATCCTGAAAACAAAATTGAATTTAAGACTCGGTTGGGTAAGACTGCATTACGTGGCTGCTCGCCACCTTGCGTAGGTTGTGCCATGAGGGGTGGGAGAGATCTTGTAGGGTGGAGGGAAGAATGAAAGTCTTAACTTGTTGGACAAGAGGCTCTGGCAAACAGGAATGTCTCTGTGCTGTAGAAACTGTGATTTTGAGGGCTGGAGAAAGTATCTCTGCCAGCAGCCGATCTCTGTTTGGCTTCAGATGCCTCAGCCTGGGCCTCTCCGTGGCTCTCTCACGCGTTGCCTTCCTTCAGGGCGGAACATCTACCGCATCTTGTTCAAGAGCAAGGCCTACGAGCGCAACGAGCTGTTCCTGCCGGGGAGGATGGCCTACGTGGTGGATCTGGATGATGAGTATGCCGATACGGATATCCCAACCACGCTGATCCGCAGCAAGGCCGACTGCCCCACTATGGAGGTACCCAACTTGCAGCCAGCTTGCCCGACGGCTTTGTGTTAAATTGGCCAGGGCCTGGCAAGAAGGGCTGCCTGGCTAGAGAATCAGCTGCGCCCTTGGGGCTTTCTTCCAGGCACAAACTACGCTGACCACAAATGACATCGTCATCAGCAAACTGACACAGATCCTTTCCTATCTCAGGCAAGGGACCCGCAACAAGAAGCTCAAGAAGAAAGACAAAGGTAGGAGCTCGCCTAGCAGGATATTTTGCTCGAACCGCAGCTCGGAAGAGCGGGATGTGTTTGGATGGCATCAGACTTCCCTGCACCTTGAGGTGGAGGACGGTCACTTCCTAGAGTCCCCAAGCGCTAGGTCCAGACGGGAACAGAAGGGCCTGGGAACTCTGAGCTGCAACGGTTGCAGTTGTTGCCTCTTCCATGGTTAAGTCACTGTTCCTTGCAAGCTGCCCCTTGTCAGGGAGGGAGGACCGTGGCAGCTGGCTGAGAGGGTCTCCTGTGATGTAGGAGCTCACCAAGAGCCTTGCAGGAACTTAAGGAGCAGGGTAGGAGCAGTGAAATAGTGTACATGAGGTGGAGGGTGAGCTGCGGCTGACTACTGATGTGTCTTTGCAGGGAAGCTGGATGAGAAGAAACCCCCTGAAGCTGATATGAAGTAAGTGACTCCCCTAGGGCTTTAGGGTTGTAGTGTTCTGCTCTTTGGAATCTCTCTTTGGATTGGGAGAGGACTGGGTTTAGGGCATCTGGAGCAAGGTGCCTCTCCAGGTGCCATTTCTTTGAGCTGTTTTTAAGACAAAGCTGGGGGCAAGCCCTGGTTTTAGTTCAGGTTTGAGGTGCGCAAAGGCTCTGTGTTGTCCTCGACTACAGGAGAAGCAAGTCCAGGCAGTAGGAGAGAGGAGAGTTGCCCTTGGATAGATACGGAAGCCTGTGAGCAGCCTTGGCTATCTGCTTTGTTAGGCTGCAGTTCAAGGGGAGGTGGCCCCTCCTGCTGTGACATTCCTAACTGGAGGCTTTTTTTCCTCTCTGTAGCATCTTTGAAGACATCGGGGATTACGTTCCCTCCACTGCGAAGGTGCCACGGGAGAAGGAGCGGGAGAGGTACCGCGACAGGGAGCGCGACCGGGACAGGGAGCGTGACAGGGACCGGGAGCGAGACCGGGAGCGCGACCGGGAGCGCGAGGAGGAAAAGAAGAGGCACAGCTACTTTGAGAAACCTAAAGCTGATGATGAGGTGAGTCCCTGCTTACAAAGTTTGGGCTTTCTGGGGGTTAGTGCTCTGAGGGCTTTTGGTGTCTCCCTGGTCGTGTCACCACATGTGCCTGTGTTTAGCAGTCCTGTCCGCTAAGCCCTGTCTCACAGAGCTGGGAGCTGGTGGGTGGCTGGGTGATTGTCCTCTTCAGCAGTAAGGCTGGACTGGAATGAGCTGCTGGCCCTCATGGCTTAATCCTATATATACACGCTTGCCACAGACAGTCCCAGGTGGAGCTGCACATCCGGCAGCACCCTTGCTAACACTGGCATCTCTTCTTTTTCTTTCCAGCCTGCAGACATCGACAAAGGTGAGTCAAGTCATGTGGATTTCTGAGTGAGGCTGGATGTCTGAGCAAGGCTGGCTGGGATTGCAGGCTGCAGAAGTGCTAATTAGCTCCAACTCTTTAGTCTGCATGAGTTATACTGGCCTGTGTGGGACCCCAGAGAACAGGAGGAACTGCCTGTCCTGAGGGATGAGAGTAAAGAGCCTTGTGCCTCCAGGATGCTTCATGCCAGGCTTGCCTGAATGTGTGTGCAAATAGTTTTCTGCCAGTAGACCAGCTTGTGCGGGCTGTAAATAATGAAGTTTAAGGATAAATAAGGAAGCCTTAGGATCAGTCTTGCAAAAATTGCCCCTCGCTAGTGCTGCTCTGTCATTGGTCGGGAGTTTGGTTTTCCTTGTTTTCTGCCTCGTGTGCAGCCCGTCCCTGCTTCCTGCTGTCCCATGCTGGGATGGTCCATCCCTTCCTGTGGCAGCCACAGGAGGCTGTATGGATTGGTGCTGCAGGAGGGAGCCCCTGACAGCCCTGCACGTGTAACAAGAGGGGCTGCTCCGCCAGCAACACTCACTCTGCTGCTCTCTCTATCCCAGGGCCTGGCTCAGCCAAGGAGCTCATCAAATCCATCAATGAGAAGTTTGCTGGAGCTGCTGGCTGGGAAGGAACGGAAACATATCCTTTGCCAGCCTGCATGACTGCAGGGCTGGGCATCCTTTGAGGCGAGCCTCGCGTGAGCACAGCTCTGTGCCTGCCCTCCCCCAGGCTCCCTCTGATTTAGTCATAAAACGTCACCCAAGCCTTGCTGCATATCATGCACTGCGTACAAGTCTTGCAGCCTCCAAGTTCTTTGTGGTGGAGCAAGCGTACGGTTGTGGGGGGTCCATCTCCATAAGAGGAAAGGCTTCTTCATTGTGATGGTGACAGAGCCCTGGAACAGGCTGCCCAGGGAGGTTGTGGAGTTCCCTTCCCTGGAGGTCTTCCAAACCTGCCTGGGTGCCACCCAGTGCCACGCGTTGTAGGTGTTCCTACTTGAGCAGGGAGATTGGACTAGATCTCTAGAGGTTCCTTCCAACCTCACCCACTCTGTGATTCTGTGAGTTGCTCTTTGCCTGGCTGTGCCCTTTGCTGTGGGGCTCCAGAGTCCTGCCCTGCTATCGTTTTCTTTAACTAGTGTCACGCTGAAGAAGCCGGAAGACAAGAAGCAACTGGGCGACTTCTTTGGCATGTCCAACAGCTACGCTGAGTGCTACCCAGCCACGTAAGGGAGCCCCAGGGCGGGAGCGGGACATGCCATAGGGTTGCTGCTCTCTGGCAGCAGGAGCTGACATGTTAGCCCCACTGGCACTTGCTGTCTGTGTTTGGAGGGGTTTGCCACCCTCTACAACTGGTAAAATGCCCTCTGGGTCAGTGGTTCAGGTAGGGGGGACCTTCTCAGCAGGTCTCTGCTGGAAACCTGGATCCTGTTGCCCGTTCCAGTCCTTTCCCCAGTGTGGGGGGCTTGGAGTCTGCTTGATGTCCTGGTAAAGGATGTTCTCAATGAGGTCTGGCCATAGTTTTCAGCTTGCAGAGTTATCTTAGGATAAGACCATTTAGTCTGACCTTCAATGCGCTTGTGATCCAGGTTTACCTCCAGGGTTTGCACATGTAGCAAGGTCCCTGTAGTCCGCTGAGTCTCCCCTGAGGGAGAGCTCCCATCAGCTTGCTGTGTCGTGAGGTGCTCACCTGTGTCTCGAGGAGCTCCCTCCAAGCACTCGTCTTGCTTTCCTTTCACAGAATGGATGATATGGCTGTGGACAGTGATGAAGAAGTGGACTACAGCAAAATGGATCAGGTATGCTATGTTTCGGACCTGGCAAGTGAGCTAGGCTGAGAGGAGCTCAGAGAAGGGGAACTTGCTTGTGCAGAGTGGTGGATATGTGGGGCTGGATGGTGAACGTGTTGCAGGGCTTTCTGAAGGGCTGTGTGCGACCCTGTGTCACACGCTCTGGGTGTCCCTGCTTGAACAGGGGGGTTGGACTAGATGATTTTTGGACGTTCCTTCCAACCTCAACCATTCTGTGATTCTTTAGGACTGTGAAGTAACTATTGCTCTGGGGAGCAAATAGGCACTGCTTTCTGCCACTTCGTTGAGAAGTCCCTGGGCTGTGACCGTCTCTTGGCTCCCTGTTCCACAGCATCTTGTCTTTGGGATTCCTCAGGGCAGGGATATCGGAACCAAACCCAGGCTTGATGCTACAGTCCTTCTTTGTAGCATTGAACTGGAGCTGACGGGAGGCTGAGATCTTTCCTGGGTCCACAGGCTGCTTGAGAAGCCTTGGGAAACATGAAGTGAGGAGCAACGCTGACTGTCTTTTTTCTTTGCTGCAGGGTAACAAGAAAGGGCCCCTGGGCCGCTGGGACTTTGACACGCAGGAGGAGTACAGTGAATACATGAACAACAAAGAGGCTCTGCCCAAGTGAGTGCAGCGCTTCTGAAAGGCTGGAGGATGTAGCTGGAGGAGGGTTCTAGGTGGGGACTGGCCAAGCCTGTGCCCCGGGGGAGGTTAAATCAAGGAGAGGATCCCCTGTTGAGGGCTAGAGGAAGGTACCCCAAATCTGGTGCCTGGTGGCCTTGTCTCTGCACTTGGTGTCTCCCTTTGGGACACCCAGCCACTGTTTTCAGGGCTCCAAGCCAGGTCTGTAAGTGGAGCAGACCTGAGTGTCCATGCCCCTGTGTGCCCAGTGCCTCTGCTCTGCATATTGAGCTGTCTTACCGCTCTCCTCCCCCAGAGCGGCATTCCAGTATGGAATCAAGATGTCCGAGGGGCGCAAAACGCGTCGCTTCAAGGAGACGAACGACAAGGCAGAGCTGGACCGGCAGTGGAAGAAGATCAGCGCGGTGAGTGCCTGGGCTTGGGTGCTGCCAGGGCTAAGGGCTGCTAACAGATCCTGTGGTCAGGAGCGTCCTCACCGAGCTCTGCACTTGCTGGTGTCTCTCTCTGGTCCAGCCTGTGTCACTACAGCAGGTCTGGCTCTCTGGACACCCCCTTTACCAGATCATCATCCAGACCCGACTCCTTGGGGCCTCAGGAACAAGGAGGTAGCCAGAGGTTCTGGTTCTTTTGCAGCTCTTGCCGCTGGGGCGGCCCTGATCGGGGTGCCTTTGCTCAGGGCCCCAGGACTCTGCTGCAGATGAGAGTTTCTGAGCCACCTGGTTGGGCTTGGAGGGGACTGTGTGTGTTACTGGCTCCCTGATTCCCAGCTGACAGTGCTGGGAGCTCTGTGAGGAGTCATGACAGGATGTGAACATGGCAGTCTGTGAACAACCTGATGGCATAAGGTGGCCTAGGAGAAAGCAAGACCAAGAAGGCTAAGAAAACAGCCTGTCCTTGCTGGCCTAGGTGGAGCAAGAGGAAACAGGCTGGGCCCTTCTAGGGTTTGGGCAGCTCATGGCACAGCTTTCCAATACCCTAGCTGCCTCTAGCCCAGTGATGCAAGATCTGAGCTCCATCCTGCCTTCTCCTTGAGCAGGGTGCCTTATCCTTCTGGAAGGGAGTTGCCCTGGGGTGGTTGCAGGCAGCCGTCTGCACTCAGAGTGACAGGAGCTTGTGTTTTCTTTTTTTTTTTTTTTTTTTCTCCTGCAGATCATTGAGAAGAGAAAGAAGCTGGAGGCTGATGGGTTAGTATATTAGTATAGCTGGTCAGTAGCTGGTCAGCTCTGGGGCCTCTGCCCTCCTCACCAGCATTGCTTCCACATCTTGTTTCAGAGTGGAGGTGAAAAGGCCGAAGTACTGAAGCTGTGGCTGCCTTCCCACATCCCATCCTCCAGCACCTGGTGCCCCAGCTCCCTGGATGCTGTTTCTAGAGCTTGCTAATGTGCTGCAGACTGTGTTCTCCTTGTCCCCTGAGCAATCTTCTCTCTGCTCCAGAGATCTCCAGATCTGCTCCTGGTATGCTGGGGAGCTGCGTGTTCAGTTTCTTCCCCACTCTGGAGCCAGCTCTGCAGCGTGTGATTTGTAACCCTTATACCTGCAATAAAATTGCACTAACTTTGAGGGAATGTCGGGGAGTGCGTGTGGGCAGAGAGTGGGTGCCTGGGTGAAAGGTGAGAGCTCATGCTCCTTCCCTCACTGGCACCTGGAGGGCTGTGCCAGTTTTCCCATGACTTGCCCAGCTCAGGACCTTGGGGCTGCTGCTGCCCTGGTCAGGGCAGAGCTGTCTCTGCTCCCGTGTCCCACGTAAGGACGTTCTCCATGAGAGCTACCTGGGGCTGAGCAAAGAGGGACACGAGTTTTACCCAGTCTCGTGTGTCTCACCTGTTGGAATATGAAATGATTTGCAGTTAAGCTTGTACTTAATTGCTGATGGTCCTGCAGAAAAAGTGGTAACAAAGGAGGGAGAAATGACCTCTTGTTTTTACCCTTTCTATGAAAGGGGGAGCATGGGGGCAGTTAAGGGGCTGTGAGAGCTGGGGCAGGGGCAGTAAATCCAGGCTGTCCTAATGCTTGGGGAAATGGTAATAGCTCAAAAGCATCCTTAAAAGAGCATTATCTAAAGAAAAAAAAAGCTGCTGAGCCTCCCCAGGGACCTAGCCTTTGACTGCCGGGTTACCAGGCACTTGTTACCAAGAGATTCTGGCAGGGGAGGGTGCCAGACATCACCTTTGGTTGCTGTCTCTTACAGCTGAGCCTTTGAAAGGGAGGAGCTGACCTAGGGCTCTCCTGGCCCTTGGTTACTGCCGGGCACTGGCTGCACCATTCCTGGGACAAGGGGCTGCCGTGGAAAAGGCGGCTCCCCAGGGGCTCTCCAGGCTGGTCTGGCTGCCCCAGCGGTGCTGCAGGCTGCAAAGGGAGCTGCTGCTGGGGGCTCCCAGCAGCCTCCTGCGTGGGGCAGCCGGGGCCTGGTGTGCAAAGGAGAATTAAGAAAAGAGAAATGAGTGAGCAGTGTGCCCTCGTGGCCAAGAAGGCCAATGGCATCCTGGCTGCATCAGGAGGAGT
>NW_020454827.1:1695160-1718178 GCF_003342845.1 Nothoprocta perdicaria
CCCGCGGCGCGCAGCTTCTCGTACTCGTGCGCGCCAGGGGACACCCGGGAGCTCTGGTCCTCGGGCCACCACCTGAAGTCGTGCAGGGACGTGGCCTTCTCGCTGGACGGGCACAGTGAGTGCGCGGCACCACGGGGCGCCCGCGGGAGCCGCGGGGCGCGCGGGTGACACCGGCGCCGACCCCCCAGAGCTCTTCACGGTGTCCAAGGACAAGTCCATCCAGGTGCTGACGGTGGAGGCGGGCTGCCTGGAGACGCGCTTCTCCAAGGCTCACAGGTGCGTGGGCACCACGGGTCCCCGCACGCCCGGGGCAGGAGGGCTCGTCCCGGTGCCCCCGCGCGACCGCGCTGCTCCCCACAGCTCGGCGCTCAACTGCGTGCTGCCCGTCACCGAGCACGTCTTTGCCACGGGGGACGAGGGCGGCGCGCTCAAGGTGTGGGACCTGCGGAAGGGAGCCACGGTCCTGGAGGCCCAGGAGCACGAGGAGTACATCAGCGCCATGGCGGTGGATGCTAACGGGAAGCTTCTGCTCACGGCCAGGTACCATGGGGCCCACGGGGGCTTCGTGCGCTCGTGTGGGCCCTTCCTGCTTGGCCAGGGCTCCCGCTGTCAGCCCGCGCCATCCACGATGCTCCCGTCTTGTCTCCTGCAGTGGCGATGGCACCTTGGGCGTCTTCAACATAAAGAGGCGGCGCTTTGAGCTGCTCTCGGAGCCGCAGAATGGGGACCTGACGTCTGTTGTGCTCCTCAAGGTAGGTCCTGCGTCCTGCGGGCAGCAGACTTGATCTCCATGTCCCTGGCCTCCATCCTATCTTCCTCTACTGTGCTCAGAGAGGGAAGAAAGTGGCTTGTGGCTCCAGTGAGGGGACAATCTACCTCTTCAACTGGGATGGCTTTGGGGCCACGAGCGACCGCTTCGCTCTGAGGGCCGAGTCCGTCGACTGCATGGTGCCCATCACAGAGAACATCGTGTGCACGGGCTCACTCGATGGAGTCATCAGGTCAGAGAGCCCTGGGGCCGGGCCGGGTTGAGGGGAGGCTCGGGGATGGGATGGGCCTCACGCCGTGGGGATGGGCTGGTTGTGGCTGCCACAGCTCGGCTCTCCCGCCCTCCCCAGGGCGGTGAACGTGCTGCCGAACCGGGTGCTGGGCTGCGTGGGGCAGCACACGGGGGAGCCCATCGAGCAGCTGGCGGTGGCGCCCGGCGGGCGGCTCCTGGCCAGCTGCGCCCACGACCAGAAGGTCAAGTTCTGGGACACGTCGGCGCTGGCCGCCATCGTGGTGGACGACTACCGCAAGAAGAAGAAGCGTGGCGGGCCGCTGCGCGCGCTGAGCAGCAAGGCGGCGGGCGGCGGCCAGGACTTCTTCGCCGACCTGCGCGACGAGCCCGAGGCGGCGCCGGGCGACAGCGGCGACAGCGACTGAGGCGGGGGGCGGGGCCAAGCGGGGCGGGGCGCGGGCGGGGCCGGCGCTGGCCAATAAAAGCCTTCCTACTCCCGCGGGCTCCGCCCCGTGCCGCGCAGGGCCCGCGCGGGACGCGGCGGCCGCGCCGAGGTAGGACGCGAGCGGCAGCGCTCGGCGCGCGCGCCTCATTGGGCCACGGCGCGGCGGGGTCGCGCTCTCATTGGCTGGCGGTGCCGCCGCTCACGCCGGGGCGGGGGCGGGCCCTTAAAGAGCGGGAGGGGGCGGGGAGCGCCAGGGGTTAATGGGGGCTGGGAGGGGGGCGCCCGGGACCGGGACCGGGGCGGCGGAGCTGGGGAGGGAAGGGGGGGTCCTGATGGTGGCGGGGCCGCCCTCGTGGAGGGGGCGGGGGCAGCAGCCCGCCGGGCTGACATGGCTGGGTGCCTCATGGCGGAGCGGGGATGCGGGGAGAGGGACGGGGGAGGGCGCGGGGGTGCGGGGAGAGGGACGGGGGAGGGCGCGGGGCTGCGGGCGCCGCGGTGGGACAGGGGGTCCGGGCGCCCGGAGCCAGCCCGTCCCGACGGGCCTGCACGGCCCTGGGCCGCGGCCTGCTCCACGGTGCCCGCCGTGAGGCGCGCGGGGTGACGGTGTCCCCCGTGAGACATGTGGGGTGATGGTGCCCCCGTCCCGGGGCAGCCACGGCAAATGTCACTCACTAATTTCACTCGCTCATTAGTGTCACTCATTAAGTGTTACGTGCCCCCGCGGGGCGGAGGTTGCCCCAAGCCGAGGCCCCGCAGACTCGGTGCAGGGCTGGCAGCGCCGGCCGGGCTGGGCCGGGCGTGCGGCAGCCGGTGCTGCGGGCAGTGGCTGCAGCCGGGAGGCAGCGGCAGCCGGTGCTGCGGGCAGTGGCTGCAGCCGGGAGGCAGCGGCAGCTCTACCGCGGCACGCGAGGGGACCGCTGGCCGGCGGCACCCGCTGGCCTCTGTCCTGCATTCGGATCCCGGGAATCTGCCTCCATCCTGCGTTTGGATCCCATGAATCGGCCAACTGCATTGGCATGCAGCCCCTTGGAGCCGGGCGCCCCGCTGGCACCCACCTCTGCCGCCTGCCTGGGGTGTTGTCCCGAGTGGGATGTCGGCCCTGCCAGAGCGGCTGCCCAGGCTAATCCGTGCGCTGCCTCCCGGGCGCTCCCTCCAGGTGCCCCCGGGTCCTGCTCCGCCGGCTCCGGCAGCCCGGCGCCCATGGAGCCGGTCAAGCGCATTTGCTGCATCGGGGCTGGCTACGTGGGGGGGCCCACGTGCAGCGTCATCGCCCAGATGTGCCCTGAAATCACCGTCACCGTGGTGGACGTCGACGAGGAGCGCATTCAGGCCTGGAACTCGGAGCAGCTGCCCATCTTTGAGGTGAGGCCCTGCCGCGCGGACAGGTTTCAGTCCGTGCAGGGTGACCAGATGCATCTGGCCGTTGGGGAGCTGCTGTTGCCCTTGCTCAGGAGCTTCTGGCTCAGGCTGCTGCTGGCTGTTCCCAGCTCGTCCCTCTCCTTTTCAGCCTGGCCTGCAGGAGGTGGTGGAGGCCCAGCGCGGCGTCAACCTCTTCTTCTCAACTGATATCGACAAGGCCGTGAGAGAGGCCGATATCATCTTCATATCCGTGAGTGGGGCAGGCAGCCTTTGGCTGAGCCCTGCCGCTGGCCGTGTGCCTCTGCGGGGCTCGGTGGCGCTGAGAGACTCCCCTCTTTTGGTCTTTCTGACCACTGTGACCACTTCTCTCTCCTGACGTGTTGGCTCCTCTGGCAGGTGAACACTCCCACCAAGACCTTTGGGCTGGGCAAGGGACGGGCAGCCGATCTGAAGTACATCGAGGCTTGTGCCCGGCGCATCGCCCAGGTAGCCACGGGCTACAAGATCGTAGTGGAAAAGAGCACAGTGCCTGTGCGAGCAGCTGAGAGCATCCAGCGCATCTTCAGCGCCAACACTAAATCCAGCCTGTCCTTCCAGGTACAGCAGGGTCGGGCAGGGCCCTCACTCCCAGTGCCGCTGGGAAGAAGGGGCTTCGGCAGGGAGATCCTCCTCATTGCTAGATACAGGAACAGCAAGAGCTGGAAGAAAAAAGCGTTGGGAGGCTGCAACGTCCCACACCCATGTAGTCTCATCCCCACAGGTCCTGTCAAACCCTGAGTTTTTGGCTGAAGGAACGGCCATCTCCGACCTGAAGAACCCCGACCGTGTCCTCATTGGTGGTGATGAGACGCCTGAAGGGCGAAGGGCAATCGAAACCCTCAGCAGCATCTACGTGCGCTGGGTGCCCAAAACCCGCATCATCACCACCAACATGTGGTCCTCAGAGCTCTCCAAGCTGGTGCGTGCTGCCGTCCCCAAACAGGTCTGGTTGATGCGGGCGGGCGTCCCACATGTCCCCTTTTGCCCAGGCTGCCAATGCGTTCCTGGCCCAGAGGATCAGCAGCATTAACTCCATCAGCGCCCTGTGCGAGGTGACAGGGGCTGATGTGGAAGAAGTGGCCCACGCCATCGGCACAGACCAGCGCATCGGCAATCGCTTCCTCAAGGCCAGTGTGGGTGAGTCCTGCACCCCGTGTCCCTGGAGCGACTGCAGCCCCCTGGCATCCACTGTTCTGGGCCCGGGAATGTTGTGCTCCTCTGGCCCGGGAAGCATGAGGGAGATGCCCCAGTCTGCACTGGCATTCGGGCTGGGACATCTTATCTAGATGGGTGGGACACTTCTGGTAGCTCACTTGTCCCTTACCAGCCCTAGTGTCCCCCTGGCCTGTCCCAGCTTCTCATCGGCCCTTCCCAGTACTGGGGTGGAGGAGGAGGTTTGGAGCTTCCCTTTTTCCCTTTAAGGTCTCCGGTTAGCACTCCCTGACCATGGTGCTCTGTCAGAGCAGGTTTTGGGGGCAGCTGTTTCCAAAAAGATGTCCTCAACCTGGTCTATCTCTGTGAGGCTCTCAACTTGCCCGAAGTAGCTCGGTACTGGCAGCAGGTAAGGCCAGGCCAGGCTCCCAGGGCTGGGGTTGGAGTCCTCCTCCAGGATGTGGCTCTCACCGCGGCCCCTGGGCTGGTGCTCAGCGCCTGGCCTGACACACCACAACTCGTCCCACCAGGTGATTGAGATCAACGAGTACCAGCGGCGGCGCTTCGCCGCCCGCATCGTCAGCTGCCTCTTCAACACTGTCACGGACAAGAAGATTGCGCTGTTGGGCTTCGCCTTCAAAAAGGACACGGGGGACACAAGGTACCAGCTGGGCTGGGAGTGGCGGGAATGACCGTCTGAGCCAGCTCATTCCTCCACCTGCAGTGACAGATGCAGTGAGTGTCCTGCTCCAGCTCCACCTCAGAGTGGCAGTAAAATGATTTACTTTATGTCCCGTGATGTCCTGGTGATAGGGAGCCCTTTGGAGCTACCATGGGTGGTGGGATTGGCCCAGCAAGTCCCTGGGCTGGTGATGGCTGAACTTGGACTGGAGAGAGGCTGGTCAAGCCATGGGCCCTGTGGGGAAAACCAAAGGCAGCATTTAAAGGAAACATGAAGGTCAGGTCCAGGAAGGAGCTGGGGCTGGGAAGCCAAGGGCTGCTCGCAACCCCTGGGCCCTGGCTCCATCAAAGAACTGATCATCATGAGGTGGGCACCCAGGACCCCCACTGACCCTGCAGGGCTCAGCTCTGCCTCTCTCTGCCCAGGGAGTCATCCAGCATCTACATCAGCAAGTACCTGATGGACGAGGGTGCTCGCCTGCACGTCTATGACCCCAAGGTGAAGAAGGAGCAGATCATGCAGGACCTGTCCCGCTCCACTGCCTCAGCGGAGGAGCCTGAGCCAGGTAGGGCCAGCACTTGCCTGGGCTGCCAGGACTGCAGGTCGTTCTGCAGCCCAAAGGCCTGGCCCGGATCTCTGGTGCCCTCTCAGGCCCCAGTAGTTGTGTCCCGGGAGGCAGCATCCTGCTATGCTTGTGGCCGTTCCTGTCTTGCAGGGCTCAGCTTAGTCTCCATTGCCTCAGACCCCTATGAAGCCTGTGACAATGCCCATGCCATTGTCATCTGTACCGAATGGGACATCTTCAAAGTAAGGGGCCCCAGTCTTAGTCCACTTGCTGCTCAACTTCCAGTCCCACCAGTTCCAGTTCTCGCCATTATGAAGCTCCCCTTGTGTGTTGTTCCAGGAGCTGGACTACGAGCGAATCTACCAGGCCATGCTTAAGCCGGCCTTCATCTTTGATGGCAGGAGGATCCTGGACAGCCTGCATGGCCGGCTACAGCAGCTGGGCTTCCAGGTATGGCCTTGGTGCCCGCATCACCAAGGGGCCAAGCTTGGTGCCTGGGGTACGGCCAGGCCTGGGGTACACTCAGAGCTTGGCACCCATGGGCTCTTGCGGGCTGGTGCTCCAGGTGGAGACCATTGGCAAGAGGATCAGCCAGCGCATCCCCTTCACGGCCAGCACCATTGCTCAGCTGGACCTCCAGGCTCCCCCCTTGAAGAAGATGAAGATCTGATGTTATCTGCAGATGCATCATAGGAGAAAGCTGGAGAGATGATCTATCTGTACTGATGGGTGCTGCAGGCCATGAATAAACTTGGGGATAGGCACTCTTGCTCTCCAGGGGTTGGTCTCAGGCTGGACTGATGTGTCTCCTCCCAGACTGTTCTAATAAAGAGACTTGGCAGCTCTATAAGCTGGAGTGGGCTGCCCTCAGCTCTGCTCCTGCTGGCTTCCAACTGCCTGAGCTACAGCAAGGCAGGACACATCCCCACGGTCCCTGGGCCACGTGGAGCTGTGCAAGGCAAGAGCGTCCTTCTCTTCCTGCACAAGGGGAGGACCTCATGCTCCTGGGACCACTCTGTGGCCAGCCCCACAAGCCAGGGCTGTCATCCTGTCTTCCACTGGCCCTGAGGTAGGAGGCAGTGGCCCAGGCCATCAGGTTTGGGGGGTTGTTCCTTCCTCCAAAAACCTCCCAGGGGCTCTCCAGCAAGTAGCCACAGGCCACACTGGGACAGAGGGAGAAGTTGCTGAGCACTCACCTGGGTTCAGGTGGGACCTGAGGTTCTCAGGCTTGAACTCCAGCTCCTGAAGGATCTTCCATCAGGAAGCCGGGGGGAGCAGCTCTGTACCTTGTGCCCGCTGCTCTGGTTCTGCTCCCAGGGGAAGTGGTCGGGCTCCGAGCAGAGTTGGGTGTCTTGTTAAAGGCAAGACCGAGGGAGGAGCTGGATGTGGAGCTCTCAATGGACCTGCCAGGTGGGACTCTGGTGCCTGGGATACAGATGCACCCAGCAGCTCCACACGCTCCCGATAATGGTGCCGCCTCTTTGCTCCGGCATCTCTTGGGCCTCCCCCGGCTGGATAGAGGTGGGTGCAGCAGAATGAGCAGGTTAGGTTGGGAGGGACACCACCTTGCAGACAGACTCCTTGCAAGATCTCTGCTCGAAGGCGGTAGAGGATTCCTGACTTCATCTCTAAGCACTTCCTTGCTGTGTGCATCCTTCGTCTTGTCCTGAATTCCAGCTCCAGCCTTAACACAGGACTAGGCTCTGCGCCACCAGGCCGGCGCCATCTGGGTCCCGTGGGATGTTGCTCTCACCCTTGGGTAACCAAACCCAGTGGTGCCACCAGCCAGTCACCCCCATTCAGGGAGCTCCAGCGAGGGGCAGGCGAACCTGCCCAGCGCATCCCAGAGCCAACCCAGCTAAGCCACCAACCAAGGCGCTGGCCAGGGCGGCCCTGTCCTGCTCTGCCCGCTGCCCTGAGGCTGGTGGCCATGAAGCCACCCTGAGTCACATGTCCCCAGGTATCCACAAAAGGGTCCCCGAGGAGGGCGTCACTCCTGGCGGCAGAGCCAAAGTGGCCCAGAGGAACTCAGCCCTTCCAAAAGGGAACGTGGGGTTGGGGCCACCAAAAGGCAAACCTAGGGCTGGGGAGAGGAGGGTGCCCCAGAAAGCGATCTGAGCCCAGATGGAGCAGCCAAATGGAGCTCGGGGGCACTCAGAAAGGCGAACCAGCGCGTGCCACCTTGCAAGGCAGCGCTGGGGGCCACTGCAAAAGCAAACCCAGGGCTTTGAGAGGCCCGCCGGCTGGCACGTGCCAAAAGGCAGAGGTGCCTGGGGAGCAGAAGACACGCAGCTCTCCCCATACTGAAACCATGGGGAGGAAGCTCAGCAGCATCTACAGCTCTGGAAGGCCCCAGGGCGGCATGAAGAGTCTATGGGGAGCAAACAGACACACCTGAGAGAAGCCTCAGGGATGCAATGACAGGCAACGGAAGGGCTTTGGGGGCACACGGCTTTCGGCAGGGATATCAATGGTCTCAACGGCACCAAAAACAAACTGGAGAGCTCCTCTTGGACAAGTGAAAGAGGCCAACAGGGAGCAGTGAAAAGCACGTGGAGGTTTTGGAGAGCCCAAAGGCAGGTGGAGGGCTCTGGCTGGCACCGGGAGTGCGAGGTCTCGGTGGCAGGGCCACTGTGCGCAGCACAGGGCACCACCGCACCTCGGACAGCCAGCGGGCTGATGAGACGGGGCGCTGCGCGGGGCACAGAGCGCCACACGGGGCACGGGGGCGGCACTAAAAGTACATGGAGAGCCCCAGCATCGTCAGGAGACACGACATGAGCTATGGCAAGGGGGTCAACCAAGAACAGCACAGCTGCATCCCCAGCGACCCAGAAAGCACGTGGAGGGCTCTGGTCTCGCTGGGGCGCACAGAGCTGATTTCTTGCCTGTTCTGCGCTGGCAGAGCCCACCAGCTGTGGGTGATGCTGCCAGCGCTGCTCCATCTCCACCCTGACATCCACAGTTCGCTCTGTGCCTCGGAGGCCGTGTCCCACGTGGACCCGAGCCTTCGCGGCGCCTGGGGACGAGGTGTCACCCTGTGCGCAGGGCCTGGGCAGACGCCGAGCTCCAGCCCCACGTGCCGGGCTGCCCCTCGGGGCCACAGCAATAGCGACGGCGACAGACAACACGGCACGGCGGGCACCATCCCGGCCACTTTAATGCCAAGCAGCCGGCGCGCAGCCTGTCCTCCTGGTGCTGAGGACACATTCATAGAGCGCCAACAACCCCACGGCTTCCTCCTCGGGCTGCGGGTCCACACAGCCCCACGTCCCCGCAGGTGCTCTCCTCGTTAAAAACCAGCTCTGCGGCTCACAGGACATGCCATGTTGAGCAGGACGGTGCCCGTGCACAGCCCCATCCCCATCGTGGACATCAGCCTCGCAGCAGGCAGGTGCCCAGGCAGCCAGCAGAGCCCCGGCCAGCACAGCACCCGCCATCCCGGGCCAGCCTCCGCAGCCGCCCCGGCCTTCCCGGCCTTCGCTCGCTGCAGGGGGTCCCTCCAGGCAGCTCCATCTTCTCCCAGGACCTACGTCTGGCTTCCTCACCACGGCAGAGCAACACAAATCAGTTAAAGAAAAGCAAAACCAGGTCGGAACAAAATCCCTGCAACAACAGAACAGAACCAAGTGCTGGCTGGGGACGGGGCAGCCATCGCGGACCGTGACAGCACCTCCGTCCTCCAGAACCAGCTCTCAAACTCAAACAAATTCGAACAGGGCCACATCCACAGCGGGCCTCCATCCTGCTCCCGTGGATGGGCGATGTGCAGGCCGGCGGTTCAGGTTCAGCCCAGGGCTCGGTGTGACGCCAGCCTAGGCCACCTCACGCCCTGCGACAGAGAGAACATCAGGATCGTTGTGGCTCTGCAGCGAGCCAAGAGCACAGCGCCCCAAGGCCTCCTCCCAGCTCCTTGTGCCCCCTGCACCCAACCTGAAGCCCACCCCACGCTCACAGCTCCTGGAGTCACACAGGGCTGTGCTTTGGCAGTGTTCCTCAAACGGGATCCCTGCCACCGACTGGGCAGGAGCCACCAAGGAGCCGCCAACTGGGCTGGCTCCTTCCCGGATGGGGTCCCAGTCTGCTCTACAGAGCCCCAAACCCCGACAGCTCCAGGACACGCTTGAGGACACGGGGGCTTGGGCTGGTTCTGCATGAAGACTCACCTAGTACGCTGAGCACCTGCATTGCCAGCATGTCCTTTGCCTTGTCGTGCCCGCTGGCACCCGCCATGTCCTGCTGGACCCATGTGAACCCACTGAGCGGCACCGGGTGCCCCGGGATCACTACTTGGCACCAGAAGCGCAGCCATCCGTTGCGGTTCACCTGGACACACTTTGTGAAGAACAAGGGGGTTCCCAGGCGCCGCCGTCGGCACAGGGCATCCAGGAGCTCCAGCGCTTTTCCCAGCACGGGAGACAGGGGCGCGTGCACCTCCTTGGGGCTCCCTGGACACTTGACACGGGGCACCCACGTGGCCGACGACTTCCCCTCACTGCATCGCAGTTTCTGCTTCAGGTCAGGTTTCAGCCACTCCACCCTCAGGTCCTCCTCAGAGATCCTCTTGTTCCCTGCACGAGACAGACCTCACGCTGCAGGAGCCACTTGGCCATTAGTCCTCTCCTTTGCAGGCACTGCAGACGGTGCAGCCCCCATTACAGGGTCCCCTCCTGCTCCCCAGCATCTGGGAGGGTGACCCAAGGGCTGGTCTAACTCTGCGCTCTAGCAGAGTTAAATGCTTCTCATTTGGGGTAGATGAAACTTGAGGACATGGATGAAAATTGGGACTTGAGAGGTTCAGATTGGACTTTTGGGAAATTCATCCCTTAGGAGGGCGGTGGAGGCGTGGGGCAGAGCACTGAGGGGGACGATGCCTCCACCAAGGGCATTTGCAGAACTTGGCCCAAGCCCCAGCTGACACACACTGGTACTGGAATGTCACACACTGGTGACATTCCTGCTCCAAGCAGGCAGTTACACTGAAGACCTCTGGATGCTCCTGGCACAGCTTGATTCACATAAGGAATCAGCCAGGAACCGGCCTCATGGAGGATCACCAGCCACAGAGGCAACATGGGGAGAAGATCGGGGATGCCCCACACCTAAAGTCACCTGTCATCTGAGCCTGGAGCTGGCTCCAGTTCTCGTCCAGAGACATCAGGAAGCCAAGGCCCAGCTCCATCCCACACCACCCAAGCTTCCCAGTACCTTCCATGAGACTTTTCTTGGCCATGGCAGCAGCGCGGTGCGAGCTGTACTTCAGCACGGCGAGCTGGGCGCGTTTCTGGAAGGGGCTGGGGTACAGGGTGACGCTGAGGATGCCCTCAGCAGCCTCCTGCAGCAGGACTTCCAGGTGCTTCCGGCTCAGCGAGGCGGCCAGGCCGTCCATGCTCAGCTCACACTTCTCTGTGCTCTTGCACACCAGGATGGAACAGCCTTTCCGCACCTCAAAGTTGTTGAGGGCGCTGACGGCCACCTTGGCACTGTGCCGGCTGCCATACTTGGCGTAGGCAAAGCCCCGGTTCAGCCCGCTGAACGTCATCATGAGCCGGAACTCATAGAGCTTCCCCACGCTCTGGAAGAGGGGGATCAGCGTGTCCTCGTACACGTCCTGCGGCAGCTTCCCGATGAACACCTCGGAGCCCGTCGGCGGGGCGTCACCCACCCAGCCTGCGGGGTGACAGTGACACCGTGTACGCGGGCAAGATCGCTCGGCCACGCTGAGCTCCCGGGGCACGGCGGGGCCGGGGCGCCCTTCACGTACCTGGCGGTGGGCCTCCATATCGCCTCTGCCCATTGATCTGCACCAGGTCAATGCCAGTTTCTTTCATCCATGTGAGCAGGGCTGTCTTATTGACTTGGTTGATGCTCTCAGGCCAGGTCTGCAAAGGCAGATGATGCTCATACAGCTCTGGGCAGAGAGTTTCCAGCCTCCCAAATGGGGCCATTCCGACCCCAGGAAGCAACCACAGGTCCTACCACCAGCTGCCCATGCAGGAGCAAATGCTTGGGTGCTCTGCCCTTAAGATGAGGTCCACCAGGAAATCTGTGTGCGTTCCCCACCCTGTACGTGCTAAGGGGTTCCAAGGGTGCTCCCCAACCAAGAACCAACTCCAGAGGTTTTGGCAGAGCACAAGGACGCTAACAGTTCCTCTACAGATATCTATGGGAACTCTGGAAGCAAGGAAACGGGCATGTGCTCGATAGCCCACAAAACTGCAAGAAAGGGCTAGAGCCAAGATGACCCATGTCCATGTAGGACCCTAGGAGGCCAGCATCTTTCCTGCCAGAATCTTCCCCAGCTTTGGGATCACAAGATCATGGAGGAAGGAATTCCACGGGTCTATGTGGCAACATGTCTACGTGGCAACATTATGTTTTAGCTCATTAATTGTTGCAAGGTCCCACTCAGGCCTCTGAAGACTATAAACTGAGCAGAATTAAAGTTATCAATTTGAGTGGATTTTAACCTGAGGTATCTTTGTGCCATCAGGCAACCTTCCCTCCAAGGTGTCCGCCCTTCCTGGAGGGGGAGCAAGCGCTTTTGTCTCGAGATAGGGCCGCTAATGAGGGTCATTTCTGCTGAGAGGGAGCAGCGAGGGCGGCTCCGCGTCCCGCCCCGTCGCAACCGGAGCCGCTGCCGCCCGCGGTCCGGGGCTGGCCCCGTCGGGGCCCGGGTCCCCTCCCGGCGTGTCGGGGGAGCCGCACGAGGTGCCAAGCGCGGCCCGACGGCCCCGAGCAGCGCGGGCGCGGAGCCACCCGCCGCCCCGAGGGGGCTGCGCTGCCGGAGGCGGGTCCCGCCGCCCCACGGTGGGTCCCGCGGGGCCGACACGGAGCACCAGGGGCCCCGTGGGCTCCCGCGCAGCCTAAGCGGCTCCCAGCGCCTCCCGCCGGGCCCGGCACGGACGGCGCCGAAATCCAACGGCCGCGCCCGCCCGCGTGGAGCCGCCGGCGGCTCCGGGGCTCCCACCGCCCCACGGAGACCCCCCTCGGCGCGGCGGGACCATCGAGGGACCCCTCCGCCCGTGGAAGGGAAGAGCGGTGGCCGCGGGGCTGCCCCAGAGCCTCGGACTCGCCCGGTTCCCGCTGGGCCGCCCCGGGGGCACCTACCGCCGCCTCCATCGCCGGTCGTCGCCGCGGCCGCTCCGCCCTCGCCAGGCCTGGAAGCTTCCAGCGCCGCCGCCTCCCCGCCCCGGGGCGGGAGCGACCGAGGGTCCCACCCCCTCCCCCCCCGAGACCGCCCCCCCGGACACGAGAGTCCCCGCGCGGGACCGGGCGCCCCGAGCCCCCCAGCCCCGGGCAGCGGGGAAGGGGCAAAAGGGGATGTTAGAGCCGCATCTGTCCTGCAGAGCAGAGCGGGGCCCCGGGGGGCGGGCAGGGGGGGCAGCAGGCACAGACAGGGGGGCACAAACACCTGGGCCAAAGCAGCCACGCAGCTTAAAGGCCACTGCTGTGGGGGCCGGGGGACACGCACTGCTTAAGGAAGAGTGAACCCACCCTCCCCCGTCACCTCCCCGTCCAAAGAGGTAAAGGAAGCCCTGAGGCCCAGCCCAGAGCAGGAGAAAAGAGGAGGCAGCACGGGGCGAGACAAGATTTATTCGTCTCTCAGAGTGGAGCTCACATGGTGCTCCGCAGAAGGTCACTCCCAGCCAGAGCCAAGACTGGACGTTTATTCAAAACGAAAGGAACAAGAAGCTGCAGCCAAGATCTGGGGGTTGGCCCAAAGCACCAGGCTCTAAGTGTCACCTTAACCGTCACAGACGGGCGGTGACTCCTTGCCAGGGCCTCTCACAGAGCAAATCGCTCTGGGCCAGTGTTCAGTAGAAGGCGACGCAGCCTCTCTGCTCCAGTTGGGGAAGGGAGGAGACAGGAATAAATACAACTTCCCAGAGCTGCCCAAGGCTCCTCAGCCCTGCGCGAGCTGCCCCAGTGCTGGGGCCAGGAGACAGAGGAAATCTGTGAGCTGAGAACCAAGGAACGAGGAGATGGGGCCAGAAGGGCTTCACGACTGGCTTGTTCGCGTCTTGATCTCGTCAGCGAGGTTCTCCCTGCGAACATCAACCTATACAGCAGGAGCACAGTTCCAGAAACAGAGCGTGAGGGGCCTGATGAGCTGGGACGTTGCCGGGTCCCAGGGGAACAGCTCATCCTGCATTCACTGCTCTCAGGCTCCAGAGATCCCAGCGCGGGGCGCTCTGGCCCCTGCTCCTTCCCAGGGATCCAGCAGCAAAGGCAGCTCTGGCTCCCAACAACCAAGAGCTGCTCGAGTGATTCGAGAGCCACAGCCAGGGCATGGATCACTGCTGTCCCCACTCATCCTAACACAACAAACCCCGGATGATTCGTGACATCCTCTGTGAGGCGGACACAACAAAGGCAGCCCACCGAGATTCCTCCCACACTCCAAACCGCTGCACTGAGGGGGAACTGGGAGTTCAAGGAGGCTTTGACTACATCCCCAGGGCTGCCCGAGTGGCGCTGACTGGTTAGGAGCCGCCCGCTGCGCTCTGAGGCAGCGCCAGCCTCACCTCCTCCCTCGTGGCCACGACCCGCAGCTTCACAACTCCGTCCTTGAGCTCCTGCTCTCCCACGATGGCAACAAGGGGGACACCCGTGTCCTCGCAGTACTGCAACTGATTCAGGAGCTTGGGGTTCTTCTTGTAGAGCATCTCTGCCTGGAAGAGACCCCAAGCACAACACCGCTGGGCCCCAGCCTATTTCTTTGGAACCCCAGCACCGTTCCTGCCATGGGGCAGGGGTCAGAGCATTGCCCAATTTGGGAATGAAGACAAAGCTAAAGAAACAGCCGGAGCGGGCCCTGCTGTGCTGGGGGGGATAATCCCACTGCATCCAACCCTTCCTAGGGAACATCCCATTCAGGATGCAGAGAAGAGCCAGGTTGTTGGCAGCAAGTGAATTTGCTGCTACTCCACAACTCCCTTCTCTCCAGGTAAAACGAGATCTGGTCCCTTCCTGGCGTAGGGAACAGCAGGGAGGAGTAGGCAGCTCCTCACTTGGCCACCAGCAGTTTGTACCTTGATTCCGGCGTCCCACAGCTCGGAGATGAGCTTCAGCCGCTCTTCTAGGAGCTTCTTCTGGGCAGAGGCCACAAGCACCTGTGTCTCTGTTGTCCGAATCTTCTCTGCAGAGGCCTGGAGGAGAGGCAGACTCCATAAATGCCAGGGACGCACAGAGATATTCCAGGCCTTGTGAGCAGGGATGGTCCACGGCCCTGGTTCACGTGTTCAGCAGAAGACCAGGCTCAGAGGGATAAGGTCACAGCCTCAAGGAGCTCCACAGAACCAATCCTGGAGTCAAATCCAATCTTGTGGCATTGCCCTCTGTCCTCAACACAGCCTCCCTTCTACACTAAAAGCGTGTGCAGGCTGCTGAGGATGAGCAAATGCCTCCTACCTCCTCTCTAGAAGCTGTTCCTCTGCGACCTAGTGTTTGTGCCCTCAGAGAAACCTGCTCCGAGTGGCTCTGGAGCTGGCAGCAGGATGGAGCCAGAGTCTGCTCGACAGCTGGGCTGGATGTAACAGCAGCAAGAGGAAAAGCTCCGGCAACGTCAAGAATAATCAAGAGCCACACGCTCGCAAGCAAGACACTGGATACTCGAAGTGACACTGCCCTCTCTCTGCCTCTTCTGCAGGTAGGAACTTTTAAAGGTCATCTGCAGAAGGACAAACCTGCCCAAGATTCATTTTCCACTCAGAAATCCAGATCTTATCTGGCTGTCAGGAGACAGCTCCTCAGAGCTGGGCTCTGGGGGATGGGAATGGGAGCTCGTGGGCTTGGAACCTACGCAGTTAATACTCATTGAACAGGACCAAGGAATGAGCAGAGAAACTCTGAGGAAAAGGGAACGGAAACAAGAGCCTAGGATGCCCCAGACACACTATGCTCTCCCATCTGGGAGATCTAAGCCCTTTTTGGTATCCACAATACTTTGTACGTGATGGGTACACATGCAGGGCTGCTGTCACCTTTGCAGTGACAAATGCAAGGGCTGACTGGCCAAGATGCAAGGAACACTAATGCATCTGATCTGGGTACCCGGCACTGCTGAGAATTAGCATTCCCCTCCATGTGCAGCTGAGCATGCCAGGCTCCCACCTCCAGTGGGGCTGGAAGAGGGACCATATCTCTGGCAAGACGCTTGGAGACTATTGCCCAGGTAAGAGGAAAGAGGAGACTGTGAGGAGGCTCTGACTCTCACTGCAGAGCAGAGTGGAGCCTGACTCCTCTGCCATGAATTGCAGCAAGTTAAGACAATCCAGCATCTCCCGGAACACAACAGAGGCAGGAGAGCAGCGTGCACCATCCCCTTCTGCCCCTCCATGTCAAGCACAAAGGCACTTACCTCCACCTTCTGCTCCATGATGGAGAAGATGCGCTCGATCCCAATGCTGACTCCCACACAGGGCACTTTCCGTCCCTTGGGATCAAACATCCCCACCAAGCCATCATAGCGGCCACCTCCAGCCACGCTCCCAACGCTGACCGGCTCCTCCACGTGCTCATTCTCCTGCTGCACCAGCACGGCCTCAAAGATCACCCCTGTGTAATAGTCCAGGCCGCGCGCCAGGCTCAGGTCAAAGCAGATCTGCAGGACACAGAATCTCATCAGCGGCTGCAGCCGGAGAGCCCAGGGCTCCCTCCTGCCTCCAGCCTCACCTGCCTCGTGATGCCAAACAGCGTCAGGTACTCGAAGAGCAGCTTCATGTCCCCCAGCCCCTCCTTGGCCAGCTTGTTCTGAGACAGCGTTGGGTCCTGCAGGAGCTGCTCGATGAGGTCCAGGCCACCTGCGGGCACAGGGCACACGCGGGCTCTGCTGAAGGCCCCGCCAGCCCCACGGGCTCCTTCGCAGCCTCCCTCCCCTCCTGGGCTGCTCAGGGACAGAGGCCGGCACAGACAGCGACAGTGACGGAGCAGGCTGCGGGGCGGCTTTGCGGGAGAAGGGATCCAGCCCCGAGTGCTCACCATGGAGCCGCACGTATTCCCCAATGCGATCCGCAGCCTCAGGAGAGAGCCCCTTCTCCCCCACCATCTCGCTCCTCACGTCCTCCCACGGCATCTGTGGGGGAGACAAGAACATCAGGGATCCACCCTCCTCCATGGGGACACTCTGGCAGCCCCCAGTCCCCCCTCCTGCATAGCGACCAGCTCGCCTGCCCTCCAAGACTGCATGAGAGAAGCAGAAAATAAAGCATAGCCGATGCTGAGGCCTCTGAGGCATCCGTGAATTTTTCTTTGGAGCACATTATTAATGTATGTCCTTCAAACCTCCACAGAAACATGACATAATAGCTGACACTGTAGGAGCATTCTGTAACACTGTGACACTACTAATCACATGGGCAGCAACATTGTAAAAACTTTCTGTTACAGAACTCAGAAAAAATATATAATAAACACGTAACCACAAAGCAGGCAACAAACTAGTGGCAGTTGCATAGCGGAGGTGAAGGCAAGCTCAGGCACGGTGTAATATCTGTAACCCAGGGCAGGACACATGGAATGGCGGAAGCAGAACAAGTGCTGGGTCTAGAAACAGGACAAATTATGTTGGGAGCAGATAAAGTCCCTGTATTTTGGGGGGAGGATGGACTCAGGCGCCTAGAAACACCAATAATGAGTGATGAAACCCAAGAAGGAATTAGGCCCATTGCTTCAGTTCCACCTTCCCTGCCTGGGAAGCTCGAGTTGCTTCCACCCAAGCTGCTGGGATCATCAAGGATGGAGCCATCCACGCTGCTGAATGAGACACTGCCAAGCAGGAACAGCACTTGCTCCATTTGTTGGCTGTTGTCCAACACAGCCCGATTTGCTGGACAACACAACCGTTCCAGCAGTCAACGCAACGGTTTCAGTCGGCCCTGTCCCCTGCAGGGTTAACTGCCCTTAGGTGCAGCTGCAGCTCTCTACTTCCAGACTACCACAGCAGTTTGCCAACGCATCAGCACCTCTTCTCTGCTGAGTCCTGAAGTTTCAGCAACAATTCCAGAGCATAAATGCAATTTTTTTAACCCACCATCCCCAAACCACCACATTAGAAAAGGCTTCTCGATGTTGTGGCTCGTTTTGGAAGGTGGGATCCCAAGTTCTAGGTACATCAGCAGTGGCAGCTTAATGCATCTTTCCCTGCCTCCCTCATCCCCATTTGCTAGCTCCACGTGGGATGCTGGAGGAGAAAGCACAGAATCCAGTCATACTATGTGACTGCAGTGGGCCCCCTCCATATTCATGAGGGAAAAGCAAGGAAAGAACAGGAACAACTCAATTACTGGCATTTTCCAGCCGATTCCCATGGCCAGAGACCAAAGATGCCCAGCAACAACTGCCACAGCCCAGAGCTCCAGCCAATACCTTATCCAGTTTGTCCACGCTGGAGCAGATCGTCCGGAACTTGCTGTCTGGGACACCACAAACTGCAAACATCCCATCCAGGATGCGGCGGTCATTGACCTGAGGGACAGAGAGCAGGTCGTTTACTACGAATTCAAACACATGCTTCAACTGAGTCCAGTTTCCCTCCTCCTTTCCTTTTGGGTATGGAATAGAAAGGTTTAGGAATTGTGGGAAAGAAACAACACAGGCAACACGGAGCAGAAGCTGGTTTTGCTGCTTCTAACTCTTAGGGAACTTCAGTCTTTTCCTCAATTTCTGGGGAGCAAAACTGCCCCTCTCCCCACACCAGGTCAACCAGGGCAGCCGATTCCTACCAAGCCTGGGTAGAGTCATCAGCTTCTCTTCCTAGAGCCACAGGCACCTTCACTCAACAGAGAAAAAGCTGAAGAAAACTGGTGGGACCTGCAAGGCCCATTATACAGGGGCTCATACCAGTAGTGTCCAGTGCAGATTTAAAAACTGCTCAGGAATAGACCATGAACTGAGATGAACTGAACACATTACCCTGCTCTCTTGGAATGAGGAGAAAGTTAATATCTGCTGAAAGATTTTTTTCTTTGATAGCACAGTAAATTCTAATTTTACACAGTTTAACACAGTTTAATTATGCTCTGCAAAAGGAGGTAACTGAGGGCAAAGGCTTAGCTGGATTCAATGTTTCTACAGCCAGCGAGAGCAGATGCTTAAATCGGACAGACGCAGACTGTTCAAAGGTTATAAACACTTCTGCATCAACAGGAACCAGATGGTCACTCTTGGAAGAAGTGGAGCTCTTCCCACCACAGGCAGCTTATTCTGCCATTCCCCGTTGCCTGCCTGCCTTCAAACGGATCTGCTGGTGCCACCAAGCAAAACACCTCTGTACATCTTCTGAAAGAGGTCTCAGTCGCACACAAGATCGGGTGGGAAGGCACAAATCTATACGTGGAATAATTGTCCCTAATAAGGGCATATCAGAAGGGCAAAGATCTTGATTTAGAGCCTGTGTTTTACTGCAGGCAGTTTACACAACAGCCACGTTGTTCCTCAACCTGAAAACAGAGACAGCAAAAGAGCAGAGAGAGGCAGAGAAGCAACAGGCACTTCTGGACAATCACCACTGGTTTCTACTGCAGCAGAGTGTCCTGCCTGGGGCCCTGCCTCTGCTCTCACCTTAATAAGAAAGTCTCCAAGCTGCAGCTCACTGAGGATCTCGTGCACTATTTTCAGGCACTCAGCATCAGGAATCATAGGATCAAACTGGCCAGCGATGTCAAAATCCTGGGGACAAGAAAAGGCAGTGAAGACTCTGGCACCACTTCTGTGGCTGCAGCGGCACCAGTTCCCTGGGGAAAAAGGAAAAGCCAAGGGCTGGTCAATGGTGTTTAAGGAATGATATAGAAAAAGCAGCTAGGCTGGGCAGAGATACAAAGCAGATCATGAGAGCAAGGGGATGTCATGTCTTATTTACCCAGTTTAGGGAAGGCTTCTCTAAAGGAATACTTGGGAAGGAGAGAGATGGAAAGGGATTAGAGCTACTGTTTTAATAACTGCGCTGGTACAACAGAAAATAAGATGTAATTTCAGCTTAGATATTCAAAGACCATTTCTAATTAGCCTAGGAATACCATCTTGGAATGATCTTTCAAATGAGACAGCAGGCAAATTCCACGTATTCTGGAAATGGAAATTTAGTGGCACTGGGAGTTCAGAGATATCACTAGAGACTGTATGAAGAAATTGCAATTTGCTCAATTAAGAATTAGTTTGCGAAATGAGGACTGTGTTAATGCAGTGCAACAAACCCACTCCTCGACACTCCACAAAGGGAACTGCTTTCTAACCTGTTCCGTAATGAGGCATCGGGGTCTTTCTGCATCTTCCTTTGAAAGGGAGGATGGAGTAAGCACAGGACGGAAGCACTAAGTGCTGGGCTCACCTGCCTGATCCACGTGTCCTGCTCACACACCCTGATGTTAAATTGGTGACAGATCTGGCATCACGGGAGGAAACTCTTCCCCTTGGCCAGGCTGGTAGACACTGTGGGATGCAGTAAGGAGCTGCCCTCCTCTATGGCGTGAGGCACAGCCTGCTCCCTGGGGCACTGGGCACTTAGTGCCCTGTGCTGTGGCTGTTTTCAGTCTCTCTGAGCATCTCACGGCCATGGGGACCTGACTGAGCCGAGGACAGCAGACTTTGGGGCTATGTCCCCACAGCCACTGCCGGGCCCTCCTCAGGAACGGCCCTGCCAACTCACACACTGGTAGAACTCCCTGTAGCGGCCACGGCTCGTGGCCGGGCTGTCCCTCCTGTAGACCTTGGCGATGTGGTAGCGCTTCATGGTGGAGATCTTGTTCATCGCCAAGTAGCGAGCGAAGGGCACCTGATGACGAGGGGTTAAGGAGAGAGGTGGAGAGGAATCAACCCACCCAGTAATCACCCACAGTGCAGAACAACCCCATCTACTCATGCTCTCCGTGCCACGACAAGGGTCAGAACCAAGAGCGTCCTCCCTCCTCCTCCTCCCTTGCCCCCTGAACATGGCTGTCCCAAAAGCGACACCAAAGACAACCAGGCTCCTCAGCACTGCAGGAATGGGGCTGTGGCAGGATACAGTCAGGTCGTAGCGCAGGGATAGCAGCTCTCCTCCCTGATCTTTCAGATCATAGATGAGTTTGGAGTCTTCTCCGTACTTCCCTGTCAATGTTTCCTACAAAACAAGCACGCATCAACATATTTATTTAGTGCCAGGGCAGGTCAGGGTGGGACGTCTGGAGATCATTTAGTAACACCCTCTGCTTAGGCAGTATCACCTAGAGCAGGTTGCTCAGGACTGAGTCTACGCGGCTTACAAATATCACCATGGTTGGACAATCCACTTCTCCGAGCTACCTAAAAGCTAATCTAGGCCCGATGTACAGAAAGAACAAGATTAGAAAGAAGGGACAGCCCAAGCAGTGGGAGAAAATGCTCCCTGGTCCTCCAGTTTACTACTGGATCCACTGCTTCCTGAGATCACAGATTCCTTACGATCAGCATTAGTCAACTTCCCACCTTGTAAGTGCCCCCCAAGCTTTCAACTGCAGCATCTGAAAGGGCTCAGACAGCTTGCTGTGCCCTTGCTCACCTTCAGCTCAAACACTGGTGTGTCGATAACCTCTGCGCCGTGGCGCTTGAAGCAGGTCACGATGGTGCTGAAGACTCTCTCCCGAATGGCCATTTGCTTGGGGCTGTAGTCCCGTGTGCCCTGGGAAGACGAAGAAAAGAAGAGCAAAGAGCCCCTCAGGCTACGGGCAGAACATCCCTGGCAATTCTCTGCGTTGAGGACGAGTCACGTGGCAGCAGAGGAGTGAGGTGCAGGACCTACCATGGCCATGTCCAGAGCCCAGGTGTCAGGACAGCTGTTAAAAAGCAGCACTGAGAATACAGGACTCAGCTCGTACGCGATGTGTCACTGTCAGCAGGGCTAAACATGAGGCAGGTGGTTCAAAAGCAGGAGGCAAAGGAGCTAACGAGGACCTAGGACCCAGGGGACTCCGTGCTCCTAAGGCAGAGGCTACAGTAAGGATGTATCCACTACTTTGATTTGGATGCACCAACCAGATCCATACAATAACCCACATTAACTGTAGGGCTTAAACGGCAGACGAACTGTTAAGCAAGCAGTAGCCTTATACTTTCCAAGGAACTCACAGAGAGAGGAGTCGATTTCAAAGGGTGCAAACTGCCCATTTGTTGTTCAGCTGGAATGGGCTCCCTTCTAATTTCATCACTGTCAAGAATCAGCAGCTCCTATTGATCATCCCCCTTAGGCTTTTAGAAACAATTGGTTGCTATTTAACAAGTGAGATGGGAGAAAGCAGAGAGGTGAGGCACGGTGCACTCAGGAACACATTCCTTGCAGGTCATACGGTGGTTTTCAGTAGTCATGGCTGAGACAGGACAGAGACCCCAGCTGTGTTTCCCCTGGAATGCACGGAGCTGAGAATCCCCTCTCCAAACCTTTAACCAGTGAGATACTCATCCTCTTTCCAGGTTTCTGATCACAGTTACATTAACCAAAGTATATGAGAGAGGAAATGGAGTAATCAGGAGAGAAAGTTCTTAAGGGTTTCTCCAACTCAGTGATGTTGACCTAAGCTGGTTTATCGGTGAACACTCAAGTTGTTTACAGGCCACAGCGTAGCAGAGCAGTTTGCTCAGCTGCTAGTGAAGAAAACATCTGGGCTACAAAACCCTTCAATATAAGCTGTGCTACAGACACTCTTCTCTAGGGCCTAAAGAGGGACGGCTGTGCACGAGGGAATGGCTAGAGGACAGTGATAGCGGCAGCAGACCAGGCTCTGGAAACAGCGTGGCTCCGCTCACACTGAATGATGCAAGACCAGGAGCCGGGAGAAGGGAGACACCTTCCCTCCCATCCACACTGGCTCACCAGGGCTATCACAAGCCATACTTCAAACAGGGAAAAAATACTGTGTCACAGAATTATGGAATGATTGAGGTTAGAAGGGACCTCTAGAGATAACTTAGTTCAATCCCCCTGCTCGAGAGCCAGGCAGACACAAGACCTGCAGCTATGGGATAACCGGGCTGAATTTCCACAGCTGCATGAGCCTGTGGTTGGCTTGTTGCTGCAACACCCAAAACCTTGATGTTTCAGTAGGAATATCTGGATTGCATGCTGAGGGCTAGTTCCATCTCCCTCATCAGCCCAGTTCTCCCACCTAGCCACGAGAAGCAGCAAAGCCAGGCTGAGATTGTGCACACGCGAGTGAGGGGCTGCTCGTGAGGAGGGGCTGTGCAAGGAGCGCACGCGTGTGGAGATGTCACCTTCGGGGTCTTGAGCACGAACTTGGCCTTCCCCTCATCTCCCAGCTGCGCCTTCATCTCCAGCAGCTTGGCTACCTCCTTGGCGATCTGCACCGGGAACAGGGAGGGACGGGGAGGATGAAGCTGCCAGAGGGGCCCGAAGCCCTCGGCCTCCCCCAGCCCAGCTCCCACCGCCACCCGAGTCCCCACGGCCAGCACAGGCCCCGTGCTCCCGGACCTGCAGCCTCTCCAGCGCCACGAGAGCGGCTCCCCGCCACCTCGCCCTGTCACCCAGGCCCCAACGCCCCTCGGCCGAGCGTCCCAGGCGCCTCCACCCTCGCACCGCAGTGTCCCCAGTCCCCACCAGCACCTCACTCCAGCGCCCCCAGTCCCCGTACCCCATCACCCCGCTCCCCACCGCCTCCCGAGCCGCCCGTTCCCCTCGGGGCCGCACCTCGTCAGGCTCGGCCTTCTCCTGCTTGAGCCGCCGCACCGCGTCCGCCTGCTCCCGCACGGCCGCCTCGTCCGCCATGACGGCGCCGCCCCGCGCCTGCGCACTGCGCCTGGCAGCTGC
>NW_020454827.1:1718533-1723095 GCF_003342845.1 Nothoprocta perdicaria
GGCCGCGGCCGCCTCGAGGGCTCCGTCCGTTTATTCAGCCATTGCTACCAAAATAACGTACACAGCGCTGCTCCCTTCCCGCCCCCCGCAATCCCGGCGCCGGGCAGGGCTGGACGCGCCCCAGCGCTGCTGCCGTGTGGGTCTATGGCGCCCGCGGGCTGCGCTGCACCGTTCTGGGGCAGCAATCCGGGAAGGAAGAGCCAAACCCTGCCCTGGCAGCCCGGGACCCGCCGGCGCTTCCTGCACTGCCCAGCGCAGGGCCCCGCATCATCCCGGCCCCCGGCCCCGTTAACCAGCGGCCCTTTTCACGGTGCCCGCCGCCCCCGGGCAGCGGTGCCGCCTCAGCGCCGCCCTGGCTGGCGGAGGGACCCCGGGGGGAGCCCAGCTCAGGGGCTTCCAGCAGCAGCTCCCAGCGCCCTGCTGCACTGTGGGGAAGGGCTGCAGGGCTCCAGCCGCCTCCTGATTTCATCTGCCAGCTTCTCTCGGGGGATATCCACCTGCAAAGGGAACAGCAAGGAACGGGTAGCAGTGCAGCCGAGCAGGAGACCGTCTCCTCTTGGCCGCTCCCAAGGTCTAACGGGACCCACTACTGGGGATCCCAACCTTCTGTATGGGTTAGGCTGTCCAAGAGGGACAGTGAAGGGCTCAGTGCTGCACTCCTCGTGAGGGGACAAAACTACATAAGGCTGCTAAGCAGAGCACGCTTTGATCCAGCCCCGAGGGTTTGCTGGGGATCCCAAAGCACTTTGTGGTGAGGCTTTTCTGGACAGATCTATACAGAAAAGATTGGTGATGCCGCTATCAAAAGGAGCACCACGTACAAGGGAAAGGCTGGAGTCTTTCGGTGACCATTCCTAAGTTTTGGAAGCACTTTTGAATCCTGGTGTAAAAGGTTATTCTCACCTCTTCTCTTGTTGTGACAACTCGCAGTTTGACAACTCCATCTGTCAACTCTTGCTCTCCTATGATGGCTACAAGGGGAATCCCTGTGTCCTCACAGTACTGCAGCTGTTTCAGCAGTTTAGGGTCCTTCTTGTAGAGCATCTCTGCCTACAAAGGAGCAGAGCAGGTGGTTTGAATCACTAATGCAAAATTTGCTCTGACAGATCACAGAGCAAAACAGCCAGCACTGAAGCCTACAGAAAACTGCCTCATTACTCCTGCAACAAGTGTTTGCCTGTGGCGCCCACAACTGCCTTCCCTCTCTGTCTGCTGGATCTGCCAGGCCCAGATCTGAACAGACAGCTAGAGAGAGTGACCCCCTGGTCCTGTTACTGCAGTTAATGGAACAGGGTCAATCTAACCTCTTTGCTTTACCTTGATACCTGCATCCCACAGCTCAGAGATGAGTTTCAGTCTTGCTCCAAGTAAGTGTTTGTGCGGCGTAGCCACCAGCACTTGCGTCTCAGTCGTACGAACCTTCTCCCCAGAGGCCTGCAAGGACAGACACACTTGTGACTCTCATACATCTCTCATGGGAGACGTTGAGCGAGTTGGGCCTGTTTAGCTTGGAGAAGGCGGAGGTGGGATCTGGTTAACATGTATAAGTACGTGAAGGCAGAATGTAGGGAGGAATGGCCCAAGATCTCAGTGGTGGCCAGTGACAGGACAAGGGGTAACGGGTACAAATTGAAAGACAGCAAGTTCCATCTCCATGTGAGGAGGAACTTCTTGACAGTGAGAGTGCCAGAGCCCTGGCACAGGCTGCCCAGGGAGGTTGTGGAGTCTCCTTCTCTGGAGGTCTTCAAAACCCACCTGGATGCCGCCCTGTGCCACATGCTCTGGGTGTCCCTGCTGGAGCCACAGGGGTTGGACTAGATGATCTCGAGAGGTCCCTTCCAACCTTAACCATTCTGTGACCGGCTTTGGGGGAACCCGCAGCTCTGCACAGCGGCTCACAGCCACCACCCCACCTCATCTCAGACCTCATGCTGCCTCACTGACTCAAGTGCATTTAAAAGCAGGTTATCATTGCACAGTGAAACTCACCAAGCACAGGCAACCTTTCAGAAGCCAAGAGGGTCCCCAGTTAAGACAGCCTGGGGAAGTTCAATGAGCCCCGCAGTGAGTTTGCATGCTGACAGACTACTGTGAGCTGCTGTTTCTGTGGGACCTTGGCCCTCCTCCTTCCCAGATGGGACTTGGACAACTTTCCAACGTTTCTTCTGCTTCTTCATGTACAAACACATCGCCTTGGCCTCATTTACCATCATTCATGAGCTCAGAACTAAATGCAAAGTGATTACTTTCCCCATGGCTTTTTTCTGGCACTCATTACAAAGCAAGTTTCACAGCTGTTACTGAAATTATAATTTCACAACCCCTAGGGGAAAAGGGGAGAGACAGAAGTGTCTCTCTTTTCACACGGGAGAGACAAGAGTGAAGTGACTGGGGCCAAGCTGTGAAGGAATCAAAAGTCAGAATCAGAACTCAGGGCCCCTCTCGGAGGCTTCTTGACAGTCTGCTAATAAAATGTCTGTCTTGAGATGCCAACAACGGCCACGTAGGAGGCTGCAGGAGGGAGGAGGAAAGGACTCTGTCCTTCATAGCGATATCTGGATTAATATCCTCCTCTCAAAGGCCCTTTCTTGGACACTATGGAGGTGTTTTCTATCACATATAACAAACACTGGCTGCTGCCAAGAGCTCTCATGTAAAACACTGCCTGCCACACTTACCTTCACCCTTTGCTCCATGATGGAGAAGATGCGCTCGATCCCAATGCTGACTCCCACACAGGGCACTTTCCGTCCCTTGGGATCAAACATCCCCACCAAGCCATCATAGCGGCCACCTCCAGCCACGCTCCCAACGCTGACCGGCTCCTCCACGTGCTCATTCTCCTGCTGCACCAGCACGGCCTCAAAGATCACCCCTGTGTAATAGTCCAGGCCGCGCGCCAGGCTCAGGTCAAAGCAGATCTGCAGGACACAGAATCTCATCAGCGGCTGCAGCCGGAGAGCCCAGGGCTCCCTCCTGCCTCCAGCCTCACCTGCCTCGTGATGCCAAACAGCGTCAGGTACTCGAAGAGCAGCTTCATGTCCCCCAGCCCCTCCTTGGCCAGCTTGTTCTGAGACAGCGTTGGGTCCTGCAGGAGCTGCTCGATGAGGTCCAGGCCACCTGCGGGCACAGGGCACACGCGGGCTCTGCTGAAGGCCCCGCCAGCCCCACGGGCTCCTTCGCAGCCTCCCTCCCCTCCTGGGCTGCTCAGGGACAGAGGCCGGCACAGACAGCGACAGTGACGGAGCAGGCTGCGGGGCGGCTTTGCGGGAGAAGGGATCCAGCCCCGAGTGCTCACCATGGAGCCGCACGTATTCCCCAATGCGATCCGCAGCCTCAGGAGAGAGCCCCTTCTCCCCCACCATCTCGCTCCTCACGTCCTCCCACGGCATCTGTGGGAGAGACAGGGACACCCATCACTGCAGGCCACCCTCCTCCGTGGTCTCCACCAGGCCATGGAGTCCGGGCACATGTGGAAGGAGAGCAGATGCTTCAGAGCCAGCACTTTCACCAGTGATCTGCATCCGTGTCACGGGAATCCTGCACAGAAATCCCAGGCAACGCCAGGAGTGATTCTTGGCCGCTGCTCCCAGCCCTAGAGTGCTCAGAATCTCTTATGAACATTAATGAGTTAAGTGCTGTGATACTTCAGAAGGACATTTTTCTTTCTCCTGCCCAGCCTGGACACCCAAACCCTAAAACTGCGGGTGAAATGACCTACCCAAAGAGTAGCATATTCATTTTGCAACTTGAGGGCTGCTTCCAGGGCCTTGCTACTATCCCATGCAGCCCTGGAGGCAGGTAGGCGAGCCCCCAGAGCCCCCTTACCTTGTCCAGCTTGTCCACAGAAGAGCACGTGGATAGGAACTTGCTCTCGGGGACGCCACAGCTGGCAAACACGGCATGCAAAATGCGTCGGTCGTTGACCTAGGTGGAGCAAGGAAGCTGGTCACTCTAGCAGTGATCACCTCATGGCAGCTTCTCCCTGCCCCTGCCCAGGAGGTGCTGGAAGATAAAGCTCTTGGAATTTCTTTACACCTTTCCAGTGGTTTCCGAGACCAGCCGCATGCTGGAAAAGGGGATGGGAGGGAAGACACACATGAAAGCCCCGTGGCTCTTGTCCCACCTTAATGAGAAAGTCTCCAAGCTTCAATTCACTCAGGATCTCATGCACTATTTTCAGGCATTCAGCATCAGGAATCATTGGGTCAAAGTGGCCAGCAATGTCAAAGTCCTGGGGTACAAGGGAAAACAGAGAAATTCCTGGCATAGGCTTCTGAAATTCAGACCATCTTCCATCATCCACAACATGAGGACCACTGTGTGGTGCAGCTGCAGAGCTCAAGCGGGCACAAACCACAGAACTGGCAGAAATCACCAGCCCTCCCGCCATTTCCAGCTCCCTCTCCCCGCGTTCCTGGCTGGAACGAGCCCGGCGTCTCTCGCGTGGTAGCTGCAACACTCACGCACTGGTAGAACTCCCTGTAGCGGCCACGGCTCGTGGCCGGGCTGTCCCTCCTGTAGACCTTGGCGATGTGGTAGCGCTTCATGGTGGAGATCTT
>NW_020454827.1:1724220-1762603 GCF_003342845.1 Nothoprocta perdicaria
GCCGCAGCGGGAGCGCCGGGGCGGCGCGCCGCAACCATAGAGACGAGGAGCGGGCGGCGCGCCGCAACCATAGAGACGAGGAGCGGGCGGCCCGCGACGACCATAGAGACGAGGAGCCGGCTGGTGGCGCGCGGCGTGACGCAAGCGCCTCCCGCGTCGCTGCGGGGCAGCGAGGCGGCGCCTCGGCGGCGCTGGGCGGACCGCCTCGCTTTACGGCCCGCGGCGTGCGGAGCGCGACCGTTTCCGCTCTCTGCTCGGCGGCACCGCCAACATGGCGTCGGGCAGCGGGGTAGGTGGCGGCGGGGCGGGCGGCGGGGGCGGTCTCCCCCTCTCCGGTGCTCGCGGCCTCCGCGCCTCCTTGCCCGCCCGGGGCCCTCGTGGCGGCTCCAGAGGCGGCCGCGCGGCCTGGGGCGAGGAGCCCGCCCCGCGGTGCCCCCTGCGCGGCGCGGACGTGGAAGCGGCTCCTTCCCGCGCGTGCCGGCCCAGCGCCGCCGCCCGCCCCGGGCGCGGCCTGCCCGCGCACAGCGACCGCAGGTTCCCGAGGGCGGCCCCGGCCCCGGCCGCTCCGTCTGTCCGTCCTTGAGCCTGGCGAGGTCTCCTATAGGCTCTGACACGGAGCAGGTCGTTCGATGGCTGCATCTGCAGCAAGTGGGAGGCTTTAGAGCCCTGCTCGGGCTTTAGTTGTTATTACTTACTTGGGAAATGCTGTATGTCTCCCCCGAGCAGTTGTCAGATGGGGGTTTGGGGTCTTGCAGCCCCCCTTGCTTCTGCTGCACCAATTAAGGAGAGCTCCTCTGGGTATCGAGCAGCGCAGACGGTGCCACCGGTCGCTCGCAGTCGCGTTCGATTTGTTGCAGTGTGTTTGGCCCGGGGAGGCTGGTGAAGATCTGTGAAAAGACGCTTTTCCTTTTATTATAACCAAAGAGCGAAGCAGCGAGCTCAGTTTTTCCTCTGTGGGCTCCAACCAGCTTTGATTTGTGGTAATAAGTACAAGAGAGAATCTCGATTCTGGAAAACACCCCGAAACACTAATTTGCAGTGTATGATAATTCCTTTCCCCTTTGCTCGGGGTGGCTAATAAAACCTGTTATGATACATTTAAAATGCTTAAGAAGCTCTGGGAGTAAATGAGAACCTCTCTCCCTCTCTCCAAGGCGTTTTTATTCTTATCAGTAGTTGTTCCTTCCATTCAAAGGATTGCCGGAGGAGAAAACCTTCAATGATTGCACTGCAGTGTCTCCAAATGGGATTTATTCTCTCTGGCTTGCAGTTGGATTCTCCATTCGGCTGCCCTGGGGAAGGTGGTGGGTGTTTGTGGGTCCTTTTGTTCCCAGAGGTGGTTTAAAGCACCGCCATCCTCACGTTCAGTATGAAATTGGGGACTCATTGGAGCGAGTGAAACACAGCTTTCTCATCATCTGAGAATTGTCTTTTTCAGAAAGCAAAGAAGTGTCAGAGCTGTGAGGTTGGACCTTTTCTTGGCAGCTTTTACTGCATGGAGTGCAGGCATCAAGAAGAGGCTCTCCCAGGTGGGAGAGGGTAGGAAAAGGGTTGTTCTCGGGTCACTTCAGCCCTCCACTGTTGGTAAAAATCCCCATGTGACGGGTGGTGACCGAGCTCCCTGCGCAAAGAAGAGCCTGTGCACATCTCTGTTGCTGGCCTCCCCTCAACTCTGCTTCATTCCCACAATTTGTCCCCTCATTCCCTGATTTGAGAGCTAGTTAGAGCCAGTGTTAGGGGATTTCTCCTTCTTCTCCTTCCTGGAAATAGGAATTGGGGGAGCTTCCTGGGAGTTTAGTGGCAAACTCAGTCCTGGGATTCCTGTAATACCCACACATGCTGCTGATGTCTTTGAGGGCAGGTGTACACATCCCATTATATTTCTGCATATGCTTTAATCAAGCGGATTAATTAATTTAGGGGGGAGGGGGACTCACTTTTAATTGACTTTGGAAAGACCTGCTGTAATGAGCTAATGGCTTCCCTGTGTTTTGTCAGGTGGCGAGTCCAAGATCAAGTGGTTTAAATCCCGTGTGTGCCTGGTTTTCAAATGTAAAACACGAATAATTGTCTCGGGAACTATAGATAAGTCATTAGATAAACATAAGATAAACTCATTACTTTATTCAGCGCTTTGAAATTCTTCTGAAAGAAGCAGATAGAGGCATCCTGAGGATTATGCTGTTAAACTGTATCGTTAGTTTCTGGGTACAAAAACAGGAGATAGGAATATAATGTAGCACCTTAATATCTTTGTGTGGCATCGCAGGCCAAATGATGCCGATTCTCCCCCCAGTCTCTCATAGCTAGTCAAACTGCAAAACCCAAGTTAATCCACATTTTATTTCCTTCCCAGACTAAGAATTTGGACTTCCGCCGAAAGTGGGACAAAGATGAATATGAGAAACTTGCAGAGAAGCGGCTCACGGAAGAGAGAGAAAAGAAAGATGGTGGGTAACACACTGACCCCGGGCAAGCTCTGCTCATTTGGCAGCGAGTCACCCAAACCCTTTGAGGTTGAGCGGGAGAGAGCAGCAAAAAGGGAAATCCCAATGGGAAGTAACAGCAGTGCAAGGCTGGCTTGCTCTGATCCTTTTTCTTCTGATTGCTGTTGAAAATAATTGTTCCAAAAGCAATTACTGTGAACCTTTGCCTCTGTCTGCTTGTTCTGTTTGGAGGGGGAGAAACGACCAACCTCTGGAAACAGGAAAATCTTAGAGGGTGACCTAAATCGGAGCAGAGGATGCCTTACTGATCTGCTTATAAGAATCTTAATGCTGGTCAGCACAGTGAAGAGGAAATGGAACCTTTTGCTTGACAAAAGAAAAAGTGCAATTCTTGAATAAGTCTTTTAGTTCTCAGGTTCATCACGGGCCTTTTCTTTGCTGAGGGCAACGCGAAATCCAGCACATAAAGCTGGACCTTTCCTCACGAGAACTTGGGTTTTCTGCTTACGTTGCAGGCAAACCGGCCCAGCCTGTCAAAAGGGAGCTCCTGCGGCACCGCGACTACAAGGTGGACCTGGAATCCAAGCTGGGCAAGACCATCGTCATCACCAAAACCACCCCGCAGTCAGAGATGGGAGGGTAGGTTGTGGCCTGGGCATTGGAATCGGGCTTGGATTGGGAAGACGTGGGCAGGAGCAATTTCCTGCTGGCTGTTGAGCCTGGTGAGCTGCGGCAGTGTGGGGCTGCACCGAAACTGAGCCGTGTGGGGTGACACACGGGAGTGAGGCAGCAGGATGAGCCCCTGCCTGCGTTGCTGCTCGCTACCAGTGCTGCTTCACCCTCCCATGAAAATGAACCGACATGGATGCCGGGTGTTTGTTAGCTAAGGGAGAGACTCCCTGCAGCTGATCCGGGTCTGGAATTCTGATATCTTTGCGTGGGGAATGAGAGAATCGGCCAGAGACCTGGCTGGATGAACAGCGTTTGGTTGCTGCTGGTGAGGCTTGTGCTTGGCCAAGTGCTGCAAGGGTTTTTAGCTCATCTAAGCCACTGAGCAGCTAAAAATCTGCTTTGTGGTTGTACTATTCTGAGAAGAAGCCTGGAGGTGACTCATTGGCACGGACAAGTAGCCAGCAATGCCCAAGGAGATGCACGGATCCGTGCAGAGTACAGGGATGGAAGCACTCCCTTCTGTAATGGAGAAAGGAATTTTGGCTTTGGGACATTGCTCTAATTTGAGTTTTAGCCCAGAGCAGCTGTCTGGATCAGAAGCAGTGGGTCCAAAACGCATGTGGATTTTACATTTCAGAGATTCTTAACCAGTTGTTTGTCCCCAGTGAAGTTTGTCCCATGTTTTGGAGCTGATGCCTCTCTTTCTCCTGTCAGGTACTACTGCAACGTATGTGACTGTGTGGTGAAAGACTCCATTAACTTCTTGGATCACATCAATGGCAAAAAACGTAAGGACAGTTTTTGTCTGTGGTTGTTAGCGGGTTGATTGACGCTCCAGGCTGTTCATATGTGTTGTGGGCCTGTGTACCAAAGGCTTGGTGCTTGTACAGTGTTGTGCTAGTGCCTCACAGAGCCATGGGAGACAAAACTGCACTTTTGGTGGTTGTTTGCTTGCCCTTTGGAGCAGAATCCAGTGCAGGTGGGTCAGGAATGAACCACAAACAGCCTGTGCGAGAGCTTAGTCTGGCAAGAGGAGCTGCTTTAAGGGGATTAGTGGCAAGCAGCAGGATGATGCTACATCAAGGTACTGAATAGGGGTGGAGGGAGAGGCTGTGCACTGAATTTTAGGCAATTAAAAGCGAAGAGTCTGGCTCGGCCTGACTGGCTCTGCTCATTTCCCTCTAGACCAGAGGAACCTGGGCATGTCCATGAGGGTGGAGCGTTCCACGCTGGACCAGGTGAAAAAACGCTTTGAGGTGAACAAGAAGAAGATGGAGGAGAAGCAGAAGGATTATGACTTTGAGGAGAGGATGAAGGAGCTTCGCGAGGAGGTGAGTCTGCACAGTGACAACGCGCTGCTCACCCAGGGGCCCCCCAAAAACATCTTTCCTGAAGAAGGCAAGTCCATTTCGTAACTCTTTTCAACGGAAACCTTGTTCTTGATAGCATGGGCCTCTGGTATGCAGCTTTCAGGTTGGTTGGTTGGTTTGTTCTTGTTTTCTTTAATTTTCCACCAGTGTCTTTGGGAATCCTTTTCCCTCTTCGTGTGCAAGAGTTGCTTTTGATGCTCCTGCACTGCACTGGGTTTCTATCTGCCATCCCTCACGTTTGAACTTAGATCTGTGTTTTTGTCCCCCGTTGTCCGGAAACTCCACATGATCCATGGGATTGTTGGGGTTGCTCCTCTGCGTGACCTCCCAACATGGGGAAGAGGCTTGTGAGGGATGTGGGAGATGCCGAAGCCCTCCCCGACCTGGGCTTAAAGGGCTGCTTCATGAAGTGAAGATTAAATTCATTGGGAAGGCAGCTGACAGCGTCCTCCTGGGCACTGGGGAGCTGCTGTGGCTGCTTCTCTTTGATCAGCCGTCATTTAAAAGCCAAATATTAAAACTGCTGCCTGTTTGAGTCTCCCTGCCTGAGCCCTGAGCTCTGCTGCACAGCTGGGTACCCTGTTCGGGCTGTTGCTGCTGGCGTCCTAGCACAAAAAGCAGCCCTGGGCTCCCTCTCCAGCAGCCTTTGCTGCGTGGAGTCTAATCCGTTTGGAAGCGGCAGGAGACAGCTGCCCCAGCGGTGCAGGCAGGGCTGAAAAGCCCCGACCAGTTGATGGCAGTGAGGAAATGGGCAGCAGCTTTGGGCTGTAGCTCTGCAGGGCCGCCTTCCTCTGCCCCAGCGTGGCAGCTACCGATAGGAATGGTGCTAAATTGGGAGCCAGAGCTGAGCTTCAACGTGACCCTGCACAGGCCTGGCGCCATTCTCTGGCCACGATCCTTGTGAAGCAAAGGGCCGTGATGGGAGCCGTGCAAACACTTCGATGCTAAACGCCCTGAAGCTGCTGGGTGCTCGGCGCCCGCTCCAGGGAGCGGCTTAGGCCCCTCGGGAAGGGGCCGGGTGGCCGCTCCCAACATCACAGTCATTAGAACAGGGAATCTCCTGCTTTAGAAACTGCTTCTTCCTGCCTCTGTGTTGGCTCCGGATGAAGCCTTTTGACATTCGTTGTGAGGCAGAAGCTGACAATTTCGTGGCACTTCTCTCTGATCACACCTGCTGCAGGTGTGACTTCGCTCTTGTGGTCTGTAGATGCTGGGAGACCTCCCAGGAGACCACAGCGCACTGTTTCCTCTGGCTCTTTTATTTCTTTGGATACGTTTTGGGTTCTAGGTAGGTCTTGGGATACCTGTGTGGTGCCCAGTGTCCCAAAAGCTTGGTCAGCTAAGGAGGTTCAAATTACTTGGAATTTCATCTCTTTCTTTTGTCACTGCAGGAGGAAAAGGCTAAAGCCTACAAAAAGGAGAAGCAGAGAGAGAAGAAACGGAGGGCAGAGGAAGACTTGACATTTGAAGAGGACGATGAAATGGCAGCTGTGATGGGTTTCTCTGGTTTTGGTTCAACCAAGAAGAATCACTGAGCAGCTCTGGACTCTCCTTTTTTTTTTTCTTGAAACAGATTGTTTTTAACCAGGAGATTCTGGATAACTCTTTAAAGACTTGATTGAGGACTTGTATGTAAATCTCCCAGGAGAAGGTGGCTGGAGGAATTGGAAACAGATCCCGCGTTCTTCCTGTGCTGCAAACACACTGCACCTGCCATTAGCTTCCCATTTCCTTCTGTGTCCTAGATCTGGCTACCTGTTACTGTGCTCTGTGGCCTTGTGTGTGCAGGGAACTGTTCTGCTAGGTAGGTTTTGGGGTCAATAAAGTACCGTGGTTCTGTACACACAGCATCACTCAATTATTTTAATTGTCATGTGAGCTCAGTTGTTTTGGGATTGTGTGCCCATGGTGCAGGGAAGGACTTGGTTTTGTTTTGGATCATGCAGCTGAGGTACCATCCTGAGTGGTGCTGATTTGTACAGCCTGAACCCTTATGGCTGGTGCTGAGCAGAACTGTTGGCCACATGGAGTCTGAGTTGCTGAAATTTCCTGTGTATTTTATCAATAAGGAATCTGTTTTATTTTACCGTTTTCCCTTGTGTTTCATGGCATAACTCTGGCATCTTTAATCCAAGGGAGAAATTCCTCTCCAGGATTGAGCTAGGATAGAACGAACGGCAAAAAGAAGTGTGTGCAACTTGCCAAAAAATAAATAAATTGATGTTTTTTATTGGCCCAATAGGAGTTTGATTCCTTTTCTGCTTGGTTTTGATTCAGGAGCCTCTGCATCTCGCCAAGAAGAGCGGCTGGTGTCTCCTGAGGTCTGCAGAGCTGGCACTGCTCCCCTGGGGCGCCCGATGGAGGCGAAGGCAGTGCTTGTTGTCCCCCGCTGTCCCTCAGCGCATCGTTGCTCAGCTGCCAACTCCCCTGTGCAGGCAGCTGCCCTCATTCTTTGCTTTCTAAAGCGGCTCTGGAGCCGTGTGTAAAACTAAGGGGGTGGGAGAGCGGGAGGGGATGAGGCTAGGGATCTGCATTTCCATTAGGGAATCTCAGCGCGGACCAGGCGGTGTGCCAGAATTTGCCATTGCCTGTATGAAGGCCCATTTCTTTCCTCTCTTTTGACCATTGTTTTGCCTCTGCCCTCGCCTAAATCCGCTTCATTGCTGCATTTTCCTTACCTCAGTTCAACCTTGTGTGGATCACTTCCATCTCCAGTCGTGTGTTGCGTTTTGTGCGGCTGAATCTTCATAGCCCAGAGTCTCCCTTTCTGCTGCTGCTCTTTCATGTATATTGATGGGATCGTTGTTCTTGCCCTTCTCTGTACCTTTATGAAATCTGCTACGCGAGAAAGGCTGAAGTGTTTTGAGTTGCCTCTTTCCAATACGCCTAGAACAAATCCTATAATGCTTTGCTGCTGTTTTAATTCCTTAATCTTAGACTGCTGACAGCTTCATTGCCTCGGGTCTTTCCACTTCAATTCAGATTATAATCCCCATTGAAGATGCCATGGAAATGATATAGAGCCAGTCAGATACAACTGTCCTTGGAGATTTGACCCTTTCAACTCGGCAAGTCTCTGCCTTTGGCAAGGCCTGCCTCGGTGCCCAGGCTCGAGCGGCGACTTGCATTCCAGCCACATCCCTGGCGCTGCTCACAGGGCAGCACGTGGCTCAGGCTGAACGGGAGAGAGGAGCCGCTCGTGCCTTTGTGCCCTCTAGGATGCAGAAGGGAGGCTGCTGCGGCGCCGTTTCACGCACATTAAAAACTTTGGGCTGTTTCAGACGAGGTTTAGCAGCAGTTGTTTTGTCCCCCAGGCACCAGCTCTGCAGCCAAAGGGACCCTTGCTGCAGCCTCCATGAATTTGTTTGGGACTGGGAGCCCCTATGGGCTGATGGAGGCTACTTGGCACCCTTCAGCATCCCTGCTTTGTGACCTTGGAGCAGTGTCCAGGGCTGCTGCCTCAGCTTCCCCAGGGAGCAGATCTTTCCTTCCCATGCACCCTGGGGGAGAGATGTGAAAGGGGCAGCCCAGCTTTCCCAGCTCCCGAAAATGCTTCCCTGCTTTCCAGAGGGAAATGGACAAAATGGAGCAGCTTCATGCTGATGAGCTTGAGTTTGCTTAGGGCCACCTCAGCCTTTTGGAGGTCCTGTTCCTTCTCTGCCTGCTGCTCTCCATTGCTCTGTTCCCCAGTGAAGAGGAGGAGGAGGAGGAAATGCATGCGCAGCAGCCCGGGAGCAGGGCTTTCATTACCACGCTTCTTCCCCAGCTTTCACTGAAAGCCTTTTACCCAAGCCCAAGCCCGAGGCCATCGACAGCGCGGGCCGGGGCGGCTGCCTCTGCGCTCCAGCGCGGCCGGGGCTGCTCCCTCCGCTTTGTGTTGGCCGCTCGCTCGCGTGTGCAGGAGCAGTGATACCAGCTGGATTCCCAGCAGCGGGAGCTGCCTCTAGCCAAGGATGAAAAGCTGGTTTCATGGGAGGAAATAATATTTAGAGAAAGACAGATAACGGTCCCTGCACACTCTGCGTTAACCCTTTGCTCCCACGGCTGCTTATTGCTCTCGCAGGTTAACCCATTGCTCGCTACCCCTCGTACTGCCGCAGTGACTCTCCTTGTCTCCTGATTAGCTCTCCTGGATTCGTGTTGAGCTAGGGATGGGAGACTGGGCCTTTGTGGGATAGCCCTGCTTTTGGGTTTTATCTGCAGGGAAGCTGGATCCAGTTTAGCACCTCTCCTGGCTCCTTCCCCAAACCATTAACTGCACTAGCTGCTCTGTGTCCGCTCCCTCTGCCTTCCCTCTTCCTGGAGCTGTGCCCCATTTGGTGCAGCTCTTCCCCTGGTTTGGACTGGGCCAGATGGGGGTTGGTGAAGCAAGGAGGGGCATTTTTCCCTCTTCCACATCCAGGCCAGGGGTCCATCTCCCTGGAATGGGGTTCGATCTGCCTGGAGCCACCTTCGTGCTTGGTCTTGGTGCAGGGTCCGCTCCAGCCTGGCCATGGGGTGGTTCTTCATAGTGTGCAGTCCCTCAACCCTATGGGGATGACCCCAGACCTCTGTGCACGTCGTACAGCCCCAGCCGAGCTGAGGACTCTGGTCACCCTGAGGAAATCTATCCCAGCTCTGTGAAATTAAATATTGATGGTGGTGCTTGGGGAAGCACTCAAGCATCACCACAGACCCCAGAGGAAGCACAAATCTCTTTTGCTTATGCTGCTGCTTCTCTTCCCTGTCCTGGTCCCTCAGGAAGGGAAGACATGAGTCTCACCACGTGCATCGTCAGAGGGCTGCTCTGCACCCCCCAGCCCTGCCCTCTCCTGCCGTCCTGCCCAGGCCTGGCCCTCTCGTCTGACTGCACTCGGGACTAGAGCTGCAGCAGCCAGATCCATCCCAGGGTTCCCACCGTACCAGCAAAACAACCAGGTTTGATGCTGCGCCAGAGACTGGAAGGGATGTAGGGGATGGGGGGTCCCAGCCTGGCCCCCTGCATCACTGCACAGGGTGGAAGGGACAGGCCACAAGCATCTTGTTGGCAATGTTGACATTGGAAGACCAGCTTGGGGAACAATTTGCACCCATTTCCCTCCCTTTCTCCCGCCCTGTACTGCCACGTAGGGGCCTGGGTCTTCCTGGTGCTCAGGCTGTACATTCATGCTGCCCCACTTAGGCAGCAGCTCTCACTGTTCACCCTCATTCAGCTAAATCACCTCTGTGGGACACATCCCCGCAAAACCGCCCTCCTGCTCTACTTTGACCCAGTAACAGGATGCTGGGCAAACCTGCCATCAAACTCTGGCTCTGGAAGGGGGAGGACAGAGGCAGGGCCAGGACATGAGGAATCCCCCGTGCCCCATCAGTCAACCCTCCGCTGCTCCCATCTCCTCATCTTCTCAGCACAGGCTGAGCCCCATCACAAACCTTGCGGAGTGGCCCTCAACCCAGCCAGCTCGGGGGATGGGACCTGTCCCGCTTCGTTTCCCCCCAGGAGAAGAATTTGCTGCTGGGGGAGAGCCCACCGAGTAACATGGAGGGCAACAGCCCAAGCACCGGCTGGAATGGACATCCCCAGGGAAGGAGGAGCGGAGGCCACCAAAGGGGCTGAGGGAGAAGTGACAGTGCCCTTGAGTGCTCCGAACGGAGAGGCCTCGGGCCCCGGAGAGGATCCGGCCCTGGCAGAGCTGTCCGGCTGGTGGGTTGCTGCAAGGAGCTTTTGTGCTGGGCTTGGCGCAAGGGCTCGTGAGCGTGGGAGGCTGGTGGCAGAGCGCACAAGCACGACAGAGGCAGGTTTTCTGTTCTGATGAAAGTAAAACCCAGCAACAGCCAGAAAGCAAACAGCTTAGAGCTGGAGAAGGATGAGTGCAATGGGGAGAACGGGGAGGGCGATGGGGAGAAGCAGGGAGGGAAGGAGCAGGAGAGAGGGGACACGGGGACGCGGTGTCCACGGGAGCCCTCCTGGGGAGCCGTGAGCTCGGGGCCCGTTGCTGCTGTCGCCGGCCGCGCACCAGGGAATCATTTGACCAAATGGCGCGTGCGGCCCCCTGCCCCTGCTGCGGCGCGGGGAGCCTCGGGGGTCCGGGTGCTGCTGCGGGGGGTCCGGGCGCCGCTGCGGAGCGCTGCACGCCCAGAGCTCCATGCACTGCTGAGCGCGCAGGCCGCGGGGCAGCCGGGAGCCGCGGGCGCTGCCCGCCCTTTGTTCCTCCTCTTGCTCTTCCACCTCCACATTTCAGCCCTCCCGCCCCCACCGCCCACTTCCAACCCACTGTGCAAACATCTCTCCCACAATCAGGCACGTTTCCTGCCTCATTTTCCTTCCCCTGCACAGATACAGGTTCCTTGCTGCTGTCCTTTCTCCACACGCTCCTTCTCCCTATCCTTTTGCCCCCAGCAGCAGGGCCTCCCCAAACTCATGCATTCCTCCCTTGCCTCTGCTTCCACACATGGCCTCCTCCTCCTCTCCCTGCTCATCTCTCCTTCCCTCCTGTCACTCTGCCTCCCTCTCTGCTCCCTCCCCGTCTCCCTTTTGCTGACAGTTTGGGGGGAATCTGTCTGTGTCAACGCGCCAATTCCATTATTTATCGGCTGAGCGAAGCAGGGTCCGACACTCCCCTGTAATTGTCTGCAGATCAAAGCGGCTGCTCGTGGCAGCTCTGCCTCCTTGCAGCACAACAACACCCCCAGCTCCGTGCTCCCCATCCTCCCAGGGGAGTCGGACGTGTCAACACCCTCCGTGACTGATCTCCCAGACGGAGAAGAAAGAAGTAGGGCTGGTGGGGGGGAAAGGGATACTTGGAGGATGTGCCAAGCTCCCGGGAGTAGACAGAGGTATTGGGAGGTGTCAGGGAGGGCTGCAGGTGTTCAGGGAAGGGGGGACAGCAGCAAGGGTCTCTAGCCTGAAAATGAGGGTGGGAAAGGAAATGGAGGGGGAACTGGGAGGAGGAAACATTTCCACAGCTTCCCAGGACTGGAAGAACTGGGATTTCCTCTCCAGAATGGCATCCCCAAAGACTCAGGATGGTTCCATGGGAATCATAGCAAAAGAAGACAACAAGGAGCAAAGGTGAATATGGATTTTTCTCCTTTTCCCTGCTGAGACCCAACAACTCAGCCCACAGATGTGGAAATTGGAAGCAAGATGCATGTGTAAATCTGTCATTCAGGCATCAATGCAGGGAGATGTGTGGGGAGAGACAGAAAGAACATCAACCGCAACTGTCACAGAATCACAGAATGGCTCAGGTTGAATGGGACCTCTGGAGATCATCTAGTCCAACCCCCCTGCTCCAGCAGGGACACCCAGAGCACGGGGCACAGGGAGGCATCCAGGCGGGTTTTGAAGATCACCAGAGAAGGAGACTCCACAACCTCCTTGAGCAGCCTGTTCCAGTGAAGATCTTCCTCGTATGGAGATGGAACTGCCTGGGTTTCGATTTACACCCATTGCCTCTTGTCCTGTCAATGGCCACCACTGAGAAGAGCCTGACCCCTTCCTCCCTACATTCCCCCTTCCTGAACTTATACACAATAATCAGATCTCCTCTCAGCCTTCTCTTCTCCAGAGAAAACAGGCCCAACTCACTCAGTCTCTCCTCATACGAGAGATGTTCCAGTCCCTTAATCATCTTTGTCACTCTCTGCTGGACCCTCTCTAGAAGCTCCACGTCCCTCATACTGAGGAGTCCAGAACTGCACCCAATACTCCAGGTGTGGCCTCACCAGAGCTGAGTAGAGGGGCAGGATCCCCTCTCTTGACCTGCTGGCAACATCCTTCTGATGCAGCCAGGAGCCCACTGGCCTTCTTGGCCACGAGGGCACTGCTGCCTCATGGTCAACTTGGTGTCAACTGGGACTCCCAGGTCCCAGAGCTGTGGAGCTGCTCTCCAGCAGGTCGACCCCTAATCTGTGCTGGTGCCTGAGGTTATTCCTCCCCAGGTGCAGGACCCTGCACTTGTCCTTGTTGAACCTCAGGAGGTTCCTCTCTGCCCAGCTCTCCAGTCTGTCCAGCCCCCCAGAGTGTCGACCACTCCATCCAGCTTGGTGTCGTCCACAAATACCTTTAACCTTCTTTTACCTGGCTGCTATCTAGTACTGAGGCATCTTGCTAAGTTCACCTGAAAGTGCTCTGCAGCCACCTGTTTCATGTGTTAGTTTAGTCTCTTGCCCTTGTCGTCTCTTCTAGTGGGTCCCCTGATGGGAGCTTCTTGATGAATACATGTCCACACCACGCTGTGCAGCAAGTTGGTGGGTTCACATAACTCCTTCATAACCCCAAACCAGGAGAAACCTTCCCTTGTGCTTTCTACCAGGAAGGTGGTCATGTTCCTCTAAAGCAGGTCCATCTTCTGTGGAGAGTGGAGCATTCAGCCAAGTACCCTCAAGGGCAGAATCTGGAAAAGAGGTGAGGAGACTTCAGAGTCCAAGCACAGGACCATGGAGGACTTTTTCCTAATGACGTTATCAGGTTACGATCTCTTCCCTGGAGAAGACAGGAGACTTTTTTTGCAATTACAGGAGCTCGTTCTGATAGAAAGTTAAAGTGTCTTCTGGGATCACCAACATAGAGAGGATGGCTACAACAGTTTCTCTGCTGAAGAATGTGAGATCAAACTGAACATTCCTGAACCTTCTCCCCAGCGCAGATCTTCCCATTTCATCCAGTTGCACCGGGAAACATGAGTTAGATGAAACCCAGTCTTCTGCCCCAAATGGGTCTGCAGATGCTGAAAGATGGGCAAGTATCAACCATTCTCACGGTTTTGTCCCCGCTTGCTGTTCCATGCATGAAGATGTCCAAGGCCCTAACTTCAAGTATTGGTTCTTATGCCTTTAAATGTCTCGTTGTCCTTGGCATTTCCTCCTAGTGACTTCTCTCTGACCTTACAGTCAAAACCACCTCCAGCTTCTTTTGAATAAAAAGTTCAGCCTGTTTCATTTAAGTATGTCCCTTGATGGCATTTTTTCGCAAGCCTTTCAAACCTGCAGGCACAGACACGGGGTGCAATATCCCAGGACGAGTCACACGGTGCCTAACAGAGGAGTCGTGTCACCTGCTCTCCTCCGGAGCTGCTGCTTTGCTCCTGTGCAAGGATCACAGCATTTCTCAGCCTGGCTTTTCTGCTCGCTGAACCCCACATGCCACCTCTCATGGAGATTAACTCACTGGACATTGAAGAGGTGCTAAGGAGGTGCCTGGGAGAGGACAAATCCTAGCTCTTAGGATAACGAACACTGAACTCTTCCGCTTTCTGCTTCTGAGACCTGCTTGCAAGGTCTTTTCCTTCAAGAAGAGTGAGACAGCAGCCATGGAACCAGCTCCCCTTGCAGCCTTGGACTGGAACTGGCAAAAAAGTCCCTCCCCAAAGCTGAGCAGGAACAGAGATATCTTCTTTACGAGCTACCAATGAAGTCTGTGTCCTACAAACGGATCAAACGGATCCAGTCATCTGGATACAAATGGATCTAGGTCATCCACAGCTGAAGAGGGCCCATCCCCACATGTCCTAAAAATGCCCCGAACTAGGGAGGATTGCTCCTAACTGAGTCAGTGTCTCAGCCTCCATCCACCCTAGGCAGAAATGCTTGGGGCATTCATTCCTATATATGTCTGACCAAGAGAATTTAATGTATCCTATCTATAGTAGCCTTTGATTTGCTTCCTCAGCTTATTCCCATCTACAAAATACCAGGAAATTCAGGAAAGCCCTAGTGTACCCAAGGGCCCGATCCTATCTGCTGTGGAAGGTCTTCTTACACCGCTGTCCTTTGTCATAGCATAGAAGGATGCTGAGCAACTTCAGCACATTGCAGAATGGAGCCTGTGGATTGGGATTTCTAGTCATTCAGGTGGAATGGGTTCCCAGTATCCCCCAGAGCTCCACATCCTACCTTTGGGCCAGGGACCTGCAAAAATAACATCTTGCCCATAAAAACTGAACTTTCATGAAACTAAGGCCTCTGGGCATCAGGCCCCTTCACCTTTAGGGCCAATTCTGGGTTATGACAGACTGAGACTTTTGGGATCTCAGAATAATTTTGGCCAGGAATGCTTTTTCTGGAGGTCTCTGGTTCAACAGCTGCTCACAGGATGGCCAGTAAATTAAGTGGTTTGGTGTCTCATCCAGGTGAGGCTTGAATATGTCCATGGATGGCAGTTCCCACCCCTCTCTTGTCCCCGTTTCAGGGTTTAACCACTCCCACCGTGAATATTTTTGGTTTTGCCACTATCTAATAAAAATTTCCTTCTGATCCAGTAGCTACAGTCTGAGGACACTGGCTCCATCTTTTCTTTAGAGAGTCCAAGAAGCCACTTAGATGTCCCTTCACTATCTCTTCTTTAGGCTGACCCATCTCTCTCAGCCTGTGCTCATACCTCATTTATTCCAGAGCCAACCTATCTTGGTGGGCTCTGTTGGAGATACCGGCTTGTCCATGTCCTTCGTGTACTAGGGACACCAAGATGATGTTGGCCTGGTTTGATGAGCATCTAATGCCTTGCAACTTTGCAGTCAAGGCATGGCTAACTGCCAACTAGCACTCGTAAACACACCAGGACAACCATCATCCTCTCTGAGCTGCTGCTTTTATCTTCTCAAGTGAGTGCGGGGAGCCAAAGCCGCCCAGACAGGAGCAATCATGAAGGAAGCCTCTTGGCTCAGTAGAACCAAGTCCTCTGCACAAGCATCAGCTGGGCCCATTCTGACCTTCAAATGGGAGCCCCTCACTCTGGTGTCCCCCAAACTACAACAGTTCTCACTCCTAGCAGGAAGGGAGCTGCAGAGCCACATGGCTGGGCCCCTTGGGGAACCTGGAGGAAGGAGCCCATACTCAGAAGGGGCATCTTTTGCTTTTAGACTCCTCTTCTGCCTCAGGGTGCAGAGGGCAGGGAAGCGTTGTGACTTGTGGCTGCGCAAGGCTCGGTGCCAGCAGGCAGCTCCGTGACCCCCACACAGACACGTTCTGCGCTGTTTTTCCAAGGCAAGTCACTCCTAACCTGCAGCATCTCCTGCTCCATCCCACTCTGAGCTTCCCTGCTGGCCTGCCAAGGCTTGTCAGCCCTGACCTGCAGCACTCGGCCTCCCACGTGCCTCTGCCAAGATATCTCAGAGCAAAGATGCTGTGTCCTCTCCCCTTTTCTTCCACTTTAGCCTCCAGCCTCTTCCAACAACAGGCATGCAGTTGCACTGAGATTTCGCACTCTGGCAGAACGGGGGTGACAGCTGAATGCTCTCCGGATGACCCAGTCACAGGAGAGCACTTAAAATTTATAGGATGCCAAGTGGGGTGTCAGCCCCCATCCCACTGCAGCACCCCTGACCACCCTCCAGCTTAGGATTCTTTCCCTGCTGTTTCTTTCCTCACCAGGAAAGCGATCTTTGGAACAATCCTACACCCACCTCACTCCCAAACCCACCACTTTTCACCTAGATCCTCCAAAACGCTGAACGTGGGGGAGAGGACGACCAGGAAGGATTGGACAAGCAGGTGCAGTGGTTGATAACATGCATAGAGAGGGGTGGCCTGATGGGGTTCGAGGCCTGCGGGAGTCAGGAAGCGCACACACAAACACACACACAGGGTTTGAGGGGGTGAGGAAGAGGAACAAGATTGCGCTAGAAGGCCCCGCTGGGAGGAAGGCAAGGCGGGAGGGAGGGGAGATGGGCAGATTCCTCCTACCCGGAGCAGCGGCAATGAGGCTGGGGAGCAGTGGAGTGGAGCAGCGGAGGGGGCGGTGGGGAAGCGGAGCCGGGAAAGGACAGCAGGAGCGGGCGGGAGAGACTGCGGCTCCGCAGGGCGAGCAAGGGGGCTGCGAGGCAGGGGGCAGGGCAGGGATCCCTCCGGGAGCAGATTGCGGGGAGTGGGGGGGAGTGCAGAATTAATATTTTAATCTGAGTCAGACAAAGGGGTGAGAGCAGCTTGGGGAATTTCCCAGCATTTGCTTGGTCGGAGATGGGAGAGGATTGGTGCAGAGAAAAACGAGACCTCCACACCGCCTTCTGCTCGCCTCTCCATAAATTCTTCATCCCCCAAACACCTCCTCTTGCCTGGGCAGCCCCCGAGGGCTGTGGGGACACCCAGGAGAGCCGAGCAGCTGCCAGGGGTGGGCAGCAATGCAAAGTGGGGGCAGACAGTGGGGTCAGATCAAGGATGAGCTGCGAGAAGGTCACTTTTCAGGGGCTGAGGGGAGAAGAGGAGGCCAGCTCTGGTTTTGGAGACGCTCCGGGGAGCGGTGTGGCAAGGACTGGAGCTTCTAGCACTCTCTGGGCTTTGCTTGCCGGGCATCATCTCCTGCTCTGCCGGGAGCCCAGAGTTGCATCCCACGCGTGACCCGGGCTGGCTGCCCTCGCCAGCTCCGCAGCACCGCACTGCCCTCACGCCCCGCTCCGCTTCCTCCCCCTGCTCCACGCTTCTTCCTAACGGTCAGCCCCACGCTTGACACGTCCCATGTGTGGCCGTTTGACTTCCCCGGGGACAAATATCCTTTTCACAGCCACTTGCCTCTTGGCAGCCCTTTACGCCCCTCTCTGCAGCCTGGTGCTCTCTCCAGGACCCCGCTTGCCCCCGCACTCCGCTTCCCACGCGGGTCTTTCGGGGGCGGAGGGTGGGGGAGTGGTTGAGGCAGACAGTTCTTTTCTCCGGGAGTCCGCGGGGGACCGGCAGGCAGAGACAAAAGCGGTAAAATATCACTGCACAGCTAAAGCCGCTCCGAGCCCTGCCGATCCCTTAACTAGATCGTTAGGGGATTATCCGGGCCCTAATCAGCCGCGGGCGGGCGGGCGGCTCTGGGCGGCCGCTCCGTCCCGCTCAGGAGCACCCGGGGACGGCACCGCCAGCGCGGAGCGAAGCGCAGAACTGCTCGGGTGCCTGGAGCGCCGGACTGCAGCAGGATCCTCCGAGGAAAACACCGCAATCGGTACTGGGGTGCAGGGGTTGCCACTGGCTCCGTCCCTCGCCCTTCGGCGCACCGAGGCTCGGTCCTCACCCGCCTCCCTACCTCCTTTTCCGCGCAAAGTTTGTGCCGGCGCTTCCCGCAGGGGCAGCAGCCCCGGAGGGGCGGAAGGACCCGGCCCCGGGTCTCCGAGGGTGGGAGCTACAGGAGGCTGCTGCCATCGTGCCCCGGCGGGGGAGTGCGGCTGGAGCTCGAGGTGCCTGGTGGGGGTGACCGGGATAGCGGCAGGATTAGGGCTGGGGGGCTCCGGGCACGCAGGGTGTCGGGGATGGAAGCCAGCGGGGAAAGGCGGGGGGGTCTCTCGGTGCCTCCGCGCTGATGGGCTCAGCTTTATCCAGGGCTGTAATCCCCCTGCTCCGTTAATTAAAAACTCCGCATTACAAGCAAAACGGTGTGGAGAGAAATGTAATCAAGTCTGGAGGGGCTTAACCATCTGGTAAAGGTTAGATCCGGCACGACGGGGGACTTGGCCGGGGGATTTGGCAGCCGCCGCGTTCCGGGCTCCTCTTAATCTAGGTGGGCAGGGGCGCAGCAGCTGCAGGGAATTCCCGGGGCGGGAGCGGGGCCACGGGTCGGTCCCGCCGCAGCTCCCAGTGCCTTTAACGGGACGTTGCCTCCACCTCGGGATTAACCCTATCCCCGCTCCGGGCTAGTCCGGCTCCCGCGCACCAGTTCTGGTGCAGGAGAGAAGGGGGCAAAGCGGGTGGACTGCAGCCCCAGGGGCGCCCGAGCCTGCAGGGAAAAGGTTAAGTGGGCGCCAGTGGCCGCCTTTCGGCCCACCCACGCGGTGCTAAAGCTAAAGCGACAGGCGGGGCTCTCCCTCGCCCCCACCGGGAGCCCGAAACTACTTGGAAGTGCAAGCGGTGAACGGAGGCGACGGAGGACGCGGTTGGAGCGGGTCACCTCTGCCGCATCAGAGCAGGTCGTGGAGAGCTGCAGGACCATGGGGGTCAGCGCCAGGCAGGGGCAGATCTTCCTCCGCAGCCTCGTTCTCCTCCTCCTCCTGAGCGGTATCCCGGCTCCCCGCCGCACCTCTGGGCAGCTGCGCTACGTGGTGCCGGAGGAGCTGGAGCACGGCGCCTTCGTGGCCAACCTTGGAGAGGACCTGGGGCTGGACGTGTCCACCCTGTCAGCGCGGCGGTTCCGCATCGTGTCGCGGGCCGATGCCCGGCACCACCTGGAGGTGAACCTGGAGAACGGGATCCTCTTTGTGAATGAGCGCATCGACCGGGAGGAGGTGTGCGCGGCGGAAGGGACCTGCCTGCTCCACCTACAGCTCCTGGTTGAGAGCCCGCTGGAGCTTTACCGTGTCGAGGTGGAAGTGCAGGACATCAATGACCACGCGCCCACCTTTCCCTGGCAGGAGTTTGTGCTGGAGGTGGCCGAATCTGCGGTGCCCGGTGCCCGCTTCCCACTCGAGAGTGCCCAGGACCCTGACGTGGGCACCAATTCCGTGCGCACGTACCAGCTCAGCCCCAATGGCTTCTTCTCCCTCGAGGTGCAGACGCGCAGTGACACCAGCAAGTTTGCAGAGCTGGTGCTGGAGCATGCTCTAGACCGTGAGCAGCAGCGCACGCACCGGGTGCTGCTCACCGCCTTTGATGGCGGTGTCCCTGAGCGCTCAGGCACAGCCCACATCCTCGTCACGGTGCTGGATGCCAACGACAACGTGCCTGCCTTTGACCAGCCTTCCTACAGAGTGAGCCTGCCTGAGGATGCTCCTGTTGGCACATTGGTCATCCAGCTCAATGCCACTGACCTGGATGAGGGCTCCAATGGGGAGATTGAGTACTCGTTCAGTGGGCACGCACCACCCCATGTCCGTGATCTCTTCCACGTGGAACCCCGCAGTGGCCAAGTGTTGTTGAAGGGCCCTCTGGACTATGAGCGCGTCAGCCTCCATGAGCTCTACGTGCAAGCCAAGGACCGTGGGCCCTCAGCTGTTGCTGTGCACTGCCGGGTCCTTGTGCACCTCCTTGACGTGAATGACAACGCACCAGAGGTGACTCTCACCTCTGTGTCCACACCTGTGGTGGAGGATGCCCCGCCAGGCACTGTCATCGCTGTCATCAGTGTCATTGACAGGGACTCCGGGGAGAATGGGCGGGTGAGCTGTGAGGTGAATCCTGACGTGCCCTTTGAACTCCACTCTTCCTTCCGCAACTACTACACTCTGGTCACCACAGAGGCACTGGACCGAGAGGCTGTGCCTGAGTACAATGTGAGCATCACAGCCCGGGACATGGGCTCACCTGCCTTGCTGACCCACAGCACCCTCACTGTGCCAGTGTCCGACGTGAATGACAATGCTCCGCGCTTCCTCCAGCCCTCGTACAGTGTCTACGTGATGGAGAACAACGCGCCGGGAGCCTCCATCTGCTCTGTCAGTGCACTGGACCCTGACTGCCAGCAGAATGCCTACCTGTCCTACTCCATTGCTGATGGGCACATTCACGGCATGCCTGTGGGCACCTACGTGTCTATCAACTCGGACAGTGGGCACATGTATGCTCTGCGCTCCCTCGATTACGAGCAGATCCGCAGCTTTCAGATCCAAGTGCAAGCACAGGATGCAGGTTTCCCGCCGCTCAGCGCCAATGTCACTGTCCATGTCTTTGTGCTGGACCAGAACGACAATGCGCCTGTCATCATCTCACCCATGCCACGCAATGGTTCGGTGGCCACCGAGCTGGTGCCGAGATCAGCTGGGCCTGGCTACCTGGTGGGCACAGTGTCAGCGGTGGATGCAGATGCAGGGCTGAACTCCCGCCTCTCCTACCAGCTTCTCCAGGCCACTGACTTCACCCTCTTCAGCGTGGCACCGGACACAGGGGAGCTGCGCACCCTCCGCTCCTTTCTGGAAAAGGATGCGACACGACAGACACTGGTGGTGCAGGTGTGGGACAGTGGACAGCCAGCCCTCTCAGCGACAGTCTCCATCCTGCTCTCAGTGGTGGAGAACATGCCTCAGACCCTCTCTGACTTCAGTGACTTCAGCCTCCCTCCGGAGGTCTCCTCCTCCTCTCCACTCACCCTCTACCTCCTCGTCTCCCTGGGCTCTGTCTCCCTCACCTTCCTCCTTGCCATCCTCATCCTCACGGCCATCAGATGCCGCGGGGAGCGGCACTCCTGGCGTGGCGGTGGCTGCTCCCCACCGCGCTGCCCCTGCTGCCTCAGGCCTGGCGCCTCCTCCGACGGCCTTACCGCGTCGAAGCTCGCAACACAGCTCCCCTTGGGCGCAGCACCCGCCGCCTGCCTGGACGTGCCTGCCGGGGGTCCTCCGGGCTACTGCTACAAGGTTTGTCTCAGCCCAGAGTCCGCCCAAAGTGACTTCATGTTCCTCAAGCCCTGCAGCCCTCCCCGCAACAACGAGAAGGATCCTGGGCAACTCCTGGCTCCTGGCAAGAGGGTCCAGCCTGGCCAGCAACTCCAGGTGTCCAAGCAGGTAACACTGGGGCGTGGGGCTGCTCAGTGCCTATGGGGCCCCAGCAGATCCCTCCCTGCCCCCCGTCCCTCTCCCTGAAAGACCTCTGCCCTCAGCCTTTGGTGTGGGAGACACTGGACACAACTTTTCCAAGAAAATAACCCCAGCCTTTGATCACTTCAGGAATTAGCAGCCCTCAGACAGCAGGAAATTCTCTGCCGAGTTCCCCTTCAGGTCTAATTACTGGGGGAAACGGCAGGCTCAGCTGAAGCAGGTGGAAATAACACCCCCCTCGCCTCCCTCCATGCACTTTAGAGGCAGCGGAGATGGGGGACGGGGGATGGGGGTGGTGGGGGCAGCTTCGCCCCTGTGTTAGGGGGTGGTTCTCAGCAGGACTCCTGCCACTCTGCTCTGGGGACGTGGGGCTGCAGGGGCCTGGGGCGTTTTGCGGCGCTGCGGAGCCTCCACAAGGTGCCCGGGCGCGAGGCCGCCGCGCCACGCGGGGCTGTCCCGCAGCCCAGCTCTGCTCGCGGGGTCCCGGTCCTGCCCCACTCTCCTCCAGCCCCGGTGCCACTGCAGGGACTGGAGCTGCCTCTGCCAGGGCGGCTGAGCGGTGTGGCCAGAGCCCCCGGGCAGCTTCGGGGCGCTGGCGGCAGCTCTTCTGTGTTGCAGCCATGGATGTCTAAGTTCTGCCATGGAAGAGTCTTTTGGAAACATGATTACAGGGATAGAGAGGAATGAGGCATCTAATCCATTTATGGATATTTGACTTTTGATAAAAAGGCCTTTCCAAGAGGAGCCCAACTCCCTCTCAGACCGACAGATGCTCCTAGTCCATCACCTATACTCCTTAACACCTGAAACTCCCTACGGTCACTTACAGCTCCCTTATTTTTACTCTACTCCCTCTTCCCCCAGCCATTTTCTGTATCTCTCACATTTGGTGGGTTTAGATCTAGTCTAAGCTGCTGTTACATGTGGGGGAAAAAAAAGAAAAGAAAGAAAAAGAAAAAAAGAAAAAGAGGCTATCTAAAATGAACAGAATTAGGAAAAGTGCCCTCCATTCAAAAGGGCAACTCAATTCATTCAAAAGGGCAACTCAGGCCACTCAAATGTCTAAAAGGATGGGAAGAGAATGTGCTGGTTCAGCTCTCCCTCAGTTTCCTTGTGGAAACGGGTGGGTATAGACTGCTTGCCTCCCTGAAAAGGGAATTCAGGGGCATGGGCTGCCCGCACCCGTTTCCAGAGCCTGATGTGGGCAAAGCTGTCCTAATCAACAGTGACCCTGGTAACTGTCCTTTCCTTTCCGTGTGTTTTCCAGATTAAACAGCCCAATACAGACTGGCTGCCTCCGAGCATGCAGTGGCCGGCCCTCAACAGGTATTTGATCTCAGGGTGGGAACGGAAGGGGCAGGTGGACGGATGTGCGGAGGCAGGGAGGTTGGAATCACTCTTCCCCCTTTAGTTCCCAGAGCCTAGAAGACATGGGGGAAATCCGCAGAGCTCTCCAGAAGGAGCATGAGAGGCTGTGCACGCTGATGACCCCTGTCTCTGGTTAGTATGGGGGTACTGGGGCTGGTGAGGCTGGAGCTTCTTGCCACTTGGTGGAGATGTAAAGGCGGACAAACCTTTGCTCTTGGAAGTGGTTGGGTAGCATGTGTGTGTCAAGGGGAAAAGACATCTGGAGCCCAGAGGGGGGTCCACCATCCAGAAGGGTGGCGGCATGTGTGCAAGGGTCATGGATCTAATCCCCCCCATCACCCCTCCCAAGTGAACAATGGAATGTGACATCCTCTGAGCTAGTTTCACACCCATCTTTCCTTCCAGAAATTCAGAAAGCCTCAGCAGGCACCAACAACATCTGGACCCCCCGTTACGGCCCCCTGTACCCAGGGCAGATACCAGCTCTGGATTATCAACACAATGTCTACATACCTGGCACCCCCACTCTGCTTGCCAGCAAAGATGGGCCCCTCTTTCTGAGCCAGGAGGACAAGAACAGCTTTTCCACCTTTGGCAAGAGGAAGAAGATGACAACCTACTGTGACATGCATGACAATGTGGTTATCAACAATGATCTGAAGTAGTGGCTGGGGTTGGGTCTGGATGGTTCTGCTCAAGGTCCTGGGGTTGCTTACATCATTTTAGCTGCAAAGTCCATCCAGGGCAAACAAATCCATGCATGAACCACTCGAGGATCCCACAGGGCTGCCAAGACTGTGGTTCCCCAGGGTGCACAGAAAGGCTTTCAGGAGCAAGAGACTAGGGATGGGGTGGGGGAAGGTTGGCAGTGGGTGGTGTGGGGGGTCTAATGACCTGTTCAGCAAATCTGCCTTGAGTTTATCCATTGTCATGTCCCTTTAAGGACAGTCCTTCTCTGTAAACATTATTGTCTCTTCGTCTGGTCCGGCTGTATGAAGGTACCTAGCTGCACGCGTGTATTTCTGCCCCAGAAGGCATGGGAAGGGGCTCTCCCCACAACGACTAAGCCTGATCCACTCCAGCCTCACCGTACAGGTGTCATGATCTGGCCTCGAGACCTATGTTGGGATGTACTGCCCGCTTGGGACAGCCAGCAGTGCATGGTTTCTCCAGGAAGTGTTTGCAAACCCGGCCATGGTGGGTGCTTCCCTTCTGACTGTGATCCAGCACTTGCAGGATTGGAGATCTGGAGACCAGGACAAAACTGGGGTCCAAGCCACCACCAGTTCCTCAAGCCCAGGACTCCTGGAGAGAACTTCTGCCTTGGGGGCTCCACACATTTCCCCATGCGCATGGGGCAGACATCTCCCCCTGTGCCCTGCTTCTCTTTGAGGGCTTTTAACAAGCTGTCAGGACCTTAATGGCAGAAATCTATCCCTAGAAGTGTATCTCCTGCTGCTTCCCTTACCCTGGGGAGCTGAAGAACCCTGTGAAGGGATGAGCCATACTGGAAGCCCACTAAGTTCATTGTCTGGCATCTTGTCCGTCAGTTCTGTCCCTGTCCAGGTCAAGGGCAGGGGGAGGGAGAGGAGGAAGTGGTGGGAGCCTGATGGTGTGTCTGTCCATCCAGTCTGTCTGCCAGCACTGCCAATTGCTGGCATGTCGTGCAGCAGCTCATGACCAACCCATCTGTGCAGAGCATGATGGCTCTTTCTAGACCGAGTTTGTTTCACAATGTCTGATTTGTACCAATAAAAATGTATTTTAATAGCTCATCCTGGCACCTCACTGTCTCTGAGCCACCAGCTACACCTGACAGCAGAAATTGCTGCTGTGCTGTGGAGCATGGCCGTCGGCTCCAGCAGGCATGCGTGTCCCTCTGGCCTCCTCAAGCACTGGAGCACCTCAGGAGAGCTCATTTTACTCATTTTGCCAGGACCCTCAAGGACTCTTCTCTCTCCCTCCTTCAATTCAGGGACATCTGGGGGACATGGTCAGGAGGGACTGTGTGCTGGAAACATTGCACATCTTCTTACTCCAGTTTGCACAGAGACTCTGCAGTGATTTGTGCCAAGGCATGAGCATAACAGGCCTTATAGTGCTGTGGATAGGGTCTGGATCTAAAAATAATGCTGTAATATTTTATTTGTTTGTTCTTGCATTGTTTCTATGACTCATTTAAGCTTTCCTCTAGATCCTTGCTAGAGTCCTTGGTGCTGCCCACCAGCTTGCCAGGGTTATACCCAGAAAATGTAACCCAGATGTATGCCAGGAATAGGGATTACCTGCTTGGTAGTAGGGAATTCTGTATCTGGGAGAGGAGCAAGGAAGAGGAAAGGGAGGATGAGCGCTTTCCAGCTTGGATGGGGCAAGGGATCTGCCTTCAGATGAAGTCCTGAGTCGGCAACACCATGGCTGTTGTTGCCTTACCAAGCAAACAGTTTGGGAGGCTGCAATGCAGTGTTTGAGATCAATGCAGCAAGTCCTTGTCTACAAGCATGTAAATGTGCCCTTTCCAGGATGTACACGTGTGTGTTTTGGGAGGCACTCAAAGAGGTCCATGGGGGTCAGGAGCTCCAGGAGGACACTGCTTTGGACATGAAAGGGATCTGGCTGCTTCTGGTGACTTCAGTCCCTGCTCGTGTCTGGGCAGATGAAAGGCTCCCTGTCCTGATCTGGCAGTAGAATGAAGGATGTTATTCTGGGAAGCAGATTGCCCAGTGGCCTCTGCAGAGTGCTAAAGGTGAAAAAAAAAAAACAATAAAAAAGCCCAAACAGCTGCATCCTTAGACTTCTTTACAGCATTAGCCTGTTTCATTGCTTCAGAAGAAAAAGAGAATTATGCAAAGTGATACAATAAACGTATTAACAGCCTTAAAAAGCAATAAAAGCACTAAATGGACTCAGTTCCCTGTGGGGCTGTGGCCACCCCCTCTCCCAGATCAGCTTTGGTAAACTCTTTCCTGCTGTTTTCAGGTCCTGCTGGGCAGTGTTAGGAGATGTCCCTGCAGCCCCTCTCTAGCCAGCCAGGAGGGACTCAGCTCCATCCCCTCTGCACACCCCAGTACATGGTATCCAGGACCAGCATGAAAAACAGGGCTTATTACCCATGGAGCTGCTGCTTTCTATCAGCTTTGTAGTTATTTCTCCCCAGAGGCCTCAGAAACAATCATCTAAAACACAGGCATTTGAAGAGGACAACTTGCACCCCTGTCTTTGGTGATTTATGTAGTTAAGCAACCCAGCAGCCACCTGTTGTCACCTCTGCAGAAATTGTCTCACTGTCTAGTGTTTTTTTATCAGCATTATTTTCTCCCCTATTGTTAAGACTAAACCAGCCTTTAGCAAACTGCTATCCTCTCCTTTCCCTCGCTCCTGGCCACCCTCAGCCCAGGAGGTGTGATAGGCACACACATGTAGTTGTGCTTCACGTTAAGCACCAGGTCCCTGTGGTTGATTGCCACAGTGCAGGTCGGGCCACTTCCAGGAGAAGTCTGCAGCTCAACAGACAGACCACCCCAGGCCCAGCTCCTTGCAGACCCTGAGCATCCCCTTCTGCTTTGTTAGGGGAAATCCAGCTCTACTGACAAGAGCTCCACTACAATCTCTCCTCCGTACAGGCGTATCAAGAAAAAAAGGTGATAAAAAGGGCTTTGTCTTAGGAAGATAGCACTTGCTTAAACCTTAAACCTAACTACAACCATAATACTGTCCTGTCTTCAAAGGGCATGCCTGGTCAAACACATTGGTCTAATAGTTCTTCTTGCTTTGAAGGTCTCCCAGAGGGACAGACTGTGATTAAAAATGCAAGGTCTTAGCCCTACAGCCAGTTATTTTTACAAGTCTTCCTGTGCTTACACTCCTGCACAGTTCATGAACATTAGCTGGTTTCTCTAGTCTGGTAATGCATGGGGCATGAGAGCCACTTTGGAGATGCACTCAGCAGACAGCTCTTTATGCCCTCCTCATACAGCCCTCCAGCTCTTGCTGAGATCCAGAGGCAAATCCAGCTTTCAGGGACCTGCCAAACAGCCCGAGATCTGCTTCTACAGCAGTGGGAAGGCTGCCATGTGGTACAAAATGCTGCAGGCCATGTTAGGTAGGCATATAGTGCTTCTGGGCACCAGCACAAATAGGGACTGTTTTCATTCTCCTGCTGTTGCTGAATAAGCTTTTTGGATGGAAACATTACTTATAATGGCTGGGAAGCCTATACCAGAGAGGTAAAATGAATCCAAAGATAGAGAGAAAAGAGGACGGAGCACCCAGAGGATCTACCCCTTATTTCTCACTGCATGGAGCCCAGCAGCAAGCAGGAAAGCCAGACCCCAGGGATCCCTAGTGAAGACATAGCCCTCCTTTGGTATGCAGCTGTGCTGGGTTGAGTAGAGCTATTGCTCTACCTGAGCGCTTGTGGTCTCAGTGCTAATGAGCAATCAGTATCAGCAGCCCAGCTCTAAAATCCCTCAGGATCCATGAGAGTCCGTTCATTGACCTTGATGGACTCTGGATACAGCCAGAGGTCTGCAGCACTTAGTGATTAACTACAGTCTTCAGTGCTGCTTGGCCTTCTCCTTGGCTCACCTTCTCTTCCTCTCGCCTGAAGATTACCCGAGACCTTAATTCAGTTATGGCTCAGTCCAGATACATCCTGATTTCTTTTCAAATAGCCATAGCATTTTAAACATGTCCCTGGACTTATGCTATAGAACTGCCTCCTGTTCTCAGCTAGTTTCTCGCTGCCTGCGTCCTGCTTGATCTCAGTATACATTTTTGTAGGAATAAATACTCTTTCACTTATGTCCTCATAACTTAGCCTCCGCTGCTCTGAAAAACTGTCTGTGTGATTGTCATGTTTTGTTTTCCTCTGTTCCTTTGCTCCTTTTATTTTATTTTACTGCTCTGAAAACATCAGTTGCTAACTCCTCCACAGAGATCAGATGAAGAAATGGGCCTGCACTGAGAGAGGCTCTTGCCTCCCAGTTTGCCTATAATGTGTTTTCAATTTAAGTGGTGGAAATGTCACCGACTCTGTTTGCCGTGTTCACTCGAGTGGAATGAATGTTTCTTGTTAGTGATAATACAACTTAATCAGCTTAATTATTGTGAGACATAAGTGGACACCTTTGTGTATTGAATAACTTATGACATCATGGACCAAAGAGCAGCAATGAAGGCTTTGAGAATAAATTAAATATGACCTCTAGTGCAGTCTGCACTTTGAGTAATGATTCATCTCCCATGAAATTCAATGATTTACAAATCTTGCATTTAAATAAATGATACATTTCTTGCACATTTCGAACAAAAGTAGCAATTTTTATTTCAGCATTCAGAATTCATGTGTTCCTCTAATTCCAGGAAGCAAGACAAACAAGTTCATGTTAAACGTCTTGAAAAAATAAAACATTTGTGCAGCCAACCATCAGAAATACATGCCAAGGATCTGGAAGCATTTGTGATGAGATATCCTTCTTAATTCAGTGCTAGGAATATCTGCAAGAACAGGTGGATAAAATACATTAGAAGAAATGAAAAGAAAGTGCAGATTCCCAGAAGGGTCACTAAGGTCTTCATATCAAATCCGCTCATTTCAATAATGTCTACAACAGTGAATATCATTAAATAGCTCCAGAAATTTCTTATCATACATTGTGCCTGCACAGAAATAAATCATATTTATATGAAGGAAAGATAAGCAGGAAAAGCAGCCATCAACTGAGAAAATCATTATAAGCATTAGTAGGATTTCAGAGAGGCCAAGATGTAGAGTGTGTGTGATAGGAGTCCATGACTAAAATAGAAAAATTGGGGTTAAATTGCTATGTGAACCCAGAGAAAGGATGAGCTGTCTGAATGTGTTCTGTTTCATTATAATGAGTTATTGCATTTCTGTATTCAAATCTACCCCTGAAATAACACTGAAGTTCCACATTTTTGTAGTGATGCAAACAATACAGCTGGATCCAGAAATCCTTTACAGAAGGACTTCAGCCTAAGTCTATCTGAAATTCAGAGCTTGGTTTTTGCTCTGAAAGTACAGAGAAGTCAAGTGGGGGTAGTTACATTCCTCTAAGTGAGTTGCTGAATAGGGAGGGGTTGCCCTAACAAACTGCTAATTGTGCCAGATTCAGTTAATTATCTTAATGAAAGGAACTTTGCAATGCCTCATTGGCTGAAGCAGGCTAAGCATGGCCCCATTTTTGCAGCCTTTCTTCACCGCATTCATGGTCACAGTTGTAGCTGCAGCATTCCTGTTGTGTCTAGTGTCACCACTTTGTGCCTCCCTGTACTTTTTTTTCTTCTCTTCTTCAGTTCCTGAGAAAATTGTCTGTAAGCTTGTGGGCTATCCCACCTTTCCTGAGCCCAAATCAGCCTACAGGCCTTACAGTTTGGTGAGTCTCCTCTTATCTTCCATGTCCATATTTCTTAGTGGTTTCTGTTGAGAAATGTGTATCCAAACTGCCAAGTGTGAGCCCTGAGGACTCCAGGTCTCGTTTTCCACCAAGAAACTGCTCTTCATTCAGTCTGTCACTGCCCTTGCTCTGCAGTCACTCTGGTTTTTGATTAATTTTTCTGAGTATCTAAAAATAGGGGCTTGCTCTGAAGTTGATTCCTTTCTGTTTCCCACTTGCTCTCAGTCTCTTCCTTGCTCTGTTAATACCATTTTCCAGAAGTGGAGGAAAAACACGTGCTTTCGGCCCCTGTCTTTCAGTGACAGGTTATCAGAGCCCGGGGAAACAGGCTTGCTGTTTGCTTCCATGCTTCCCCTAGAAGACCCAGCTCTAGGGATACACTCCTGCAGTCAGCTCCCAGATCTACAGCTTAATTGTTCCGATAGCAGGAAACACAGTATCATATTGAGATTGCTCCCCAAAACAATCCTTTTTTTTTTTTTTTTTTCTCTCCATCTTTAACTTTTCAGTTGCCTCAGGGTCAAATGAGTTCTACAGATGGGCCAATTCCCTTTCCTGTGTGCTGACATGATCCTTGGGGGTCCTCTTGGCTGTTTATGTCAAATAATATGAATTCTATGACTTTCTGAAGGCCTATTGAGTGCCCCTCATTTGATGGTGATGCTCTCTCAATGCAAGGCAAGACTAGCTAGGCATCTCCTTGGGAATGGCCTGATTCCTTTATCATTTAAGAGTCATAGGGAAGTATCTATGGAAAAGATGTCTGTATAGCAGAAAGGAAATTGAAGCAGAGAGGGAAATTGGTCCCACAATGAAACATAAAAGGTTTGTACTGCCCATAGGTGGAATTCAAATGAACAAGGGAAAAAGAAAAAAGAAAAAAAAAAAGAAAAAGAAAAAAGGCAGGAAAAAGAAAACCTCAGGGGAAAAAAAAGAAAAAAAAAATGCATCACCATGTTCATTGTGTTGCTGTGGAAACTCCAAACCCTTCAAGACAAAACAGTCGTCTGCTCAGAAGTTCTCCTGAGGGACTTTGCCTGAGATGGTGCTGTTCATTTATCCCTGACTCCTGACATCTCCATAGCACACTTGCAAAGAGAGTTATTAGTTTAATTTTCCTGTGAATTACAGCAGAGGCAGAGAGAATTAGAAAATATGTATTATTATTATTATGGTTATTATTATTTGTTTTCCAGTTGAGAGACTGTAAATGAGGCTATTTATCCTGCTAACATCAGCAGGGACCTAAACTCAAGCCTTTCCGGAGTAATTGGTTTCTAAAAAGCAAAAACCTAGTATCCAGAACTGAAAGGGAAATATAATTCTGCCTTTACTTTCATGCATCTGTTTTCTTCCTGAAATTCAGTAAAAATGCCAAGAAATGGCAAACAAACCAGTGGACTAGGCTTGACAAGGAGCTTGTTCTAGCAAAATACCTTGTGTGAGAGTTTTCCAGGCCAACATTGCCCAGGCATCTGCAGGAACAGAAAAGGCAGCTGCAGAATCCCTCAAGCTTCAGCTTTCTAAAGGCCTTAGGCAGAAGCTGAGGACAGAAGATCATCTTGTAGATGCCTGTTTTTCTACACCCCATGGAGACCAAAAAAAGGCAAAACAGAGATCACAAACTGTTGTCATTTTACAAATCTAACAAGGGATTGGTGAAGGTAATATTCTGCAGTTTGCAAAATACAGTGGACTTTGTTATCTGGATTTTTCATCCCTCTTATTTGGACTTAGACTTCCCTCCTTCCCTCCTTTTCCAAGTGAGGAGGCTGGTAATCTGCACTAGCTGCTCTTTCCCTGACTTGTTTGCTTATTTTGATGGCAAATGAAGTATCAATCTAGACGCATCTCTCCAAGCTTTCTAGGTTGGGGTTGTGGGACTGTTACTCATTGGCTTAACTAGATTGCTTGCTGCTTTATTATATTTCAGTAAAACCTTTTGGCATCCATACAGCTGGTTGCTACTTTATGAATGAGTACAGAACAGCAGGGCTGACACAGAGAGCATTTCCAAGTTCATGAACACAAAAAAGACCTCCAAAAATAAGGGCAATGCAGCTCCCTCTCTAATAAAATAAACCAACACGCTTTTCCAGCTTACAAATACCGAAAGTTGATTGCTAGGAAACTAATGTGGAGAGTAAAACTGGGTCTAAACTACTGCTGGGAAATTAATGCATGTACCGACCAATAATGTCATCTCCTTGTGAGAGATGGAGAAGCCATCTCCATCTCCAAAGTTCCTCCTTGTGAATCCCTGTTGAGAGTTTATTATTTATAAAAAAAAGAGAGTGTTTTTTTTTTTTTTTTTAGAAATGAGTGTCAGACAGAAGTGACCATACTCAGTTTCAGGAGGAAGACTAGAAAACCCCAACTATTCAGGTTTATCTTTTCTCAGCACAAGAGAAATGGGCTGCAATCAAAAGAGACAATTCAGGTATTTCCACGCTCACTTCATTGTTACAAGATACATCCTGGTGCAAAATTATGCAGGGCTATCAACAGCCTGCAAACTGTTTTCTCTTTCTTTCATTGGAAACCATGATCTTCAGATCTGCAACACTCAGACATGCCCTGTACTAATCACACCTTGCTCCGGGGTTGCACACCAGCTAGGCTCCACTGACCGTCCTGGCTTCCTGACCTCCCTCCTCATACAAACTTTTACTTTTGATACTACTTGAACAGAAGCAAATGCTCTCCTGTAACAATGTGCAGGGTCATGGGCCTTATCTGGAATACTGGCAGTTTGGGGAACATGAGGTGTTGACAAGTTAAGGAGTTTAACTGAGAGCGTGGTGTGACCTAGGAGAAATGAAACAGTTCCTGAACTACTCATGTCCCTGAAAGACCTGATCAAATGTTTCTGCCTGCAACATGAGCAGGAGATTGTGCAAATTTGTACCCCGGAGAGACACTCGTGGGCGGTGAAGCTTGTGCCCGTCTATGAAACTGCACAAAGGCAATCCAGGGGGCCTAACCTTGCGCCATCGTTATTGCTGGTGTCCAACCAGAAATCTGCGCCTACAGGAGCATGGTCTGCTAGTGAGGAAGCCTTGTCCCCCTGCTTTGAATAACTGGTCCATGAGCCCTGATTCTTCCTCTCATTCACTCTTCCCCAAACATCTATAGGCATCCTTTTGACACCCTCGATCACTTACCTGAAGACTGATTTTTGTAATTTCTATTTTGCCTTAACTACAGTGTATATATCCTCAAAGTGAGGATAGTTGATCCTTCCATCTCAAGGAACTTGGGATCAAAAAAAAAAAAAAAAAAAAAAAAGAGAGAGAGAAGAGATGCAGGCAATGAATCATTTGTTGTTGTTGTTACAAGCCACTCATCTGCAATTTGGCAGGATCCTGGCCTGCATCGGGAGAAGTGTTGCCAGCAGGTCGAGGGAGGGGATCCTGCCCCTCTACTCAGCTCTGGTGAGGCCAAACCTGGAGTACTGGGTGTTCTGGGCTGTGTCCTGCGTCCTGCTCTGGGCTCCCCAGGACAGGAGAGATGTGGAGCTTCTAGAGAGGGTCCAGCGGAGAGCAACAAAGATGATTAAGGGACTGGAGCACCTATCTTATGAGGAAAGACTAGGCAAGCTGGGCCTGTTTAGCCTCGAGGAGATTGAGAGGAGATCTGATCAATATGTCTATAAAGTTTGGCATGCTGTAGTAGAAAGAAATGGAAAAAAAAAACTGTAAGGAGAAATCCATCTATTTTAAAGCCTACAAGAATTTCTGCTGTGGAACAAAATTTTCAATCATTGTCCCACAAAGGAGGTGGAAAGATGGGAAGAAGAACATTGACAACCCGATAAAATAACTATGATACGACTGGGAACCCTCTGCTAGCCTTTAAAATCCCTTCCACTCCCTTTTTAGTGGATATTTCAGGGAATAAGAGGTTTTAGAGGAATTTATCAATAGGAGGTGAAATTGCAAGCAGAATGCAAGGCCCTGCATTGTTTCCTGATGAAACTGGACCATCTCAGACTCTTGATAGCCCTCTCCTCCCTTTCACACTATATTCACCTTAGAACAACATCACCAACTTTTGTGTCCCAACTTTCCTAAAAACCACTGTAAGCCATGCTGGCATCATTTGGTGCGGTTCTCCCATGTTTCTGCAGAAGAAAGGAAGAAAGAGGTAAGAATTCCCTCTCTTTTTTTTTTTTTTTCTTTTCCCCTACAGCTATTTAGATCTCTCACTGAATTTACCTAGACTGAAATGAAGAAAACTCTGTCCTGAACTAATTATTTTGAGTGTGGGAGGTGAAAGCAAGGAAGTGAATTATACTTCAAATGTCAGGAGTTATAAAAAATGCAGCAGACTAACGCTCTTTTGCTATTATTGCTGAGAGTGTCTCTCACCTGAATTCATGGCAAGCAAAGAACCTTTTACGGAGCCAAAGCTCCACTGAGCAGAAAAAGATTTCCATGCTTCGTATTTTTATTTTAAAATTGTGCTATGACATGCATCTGACAATGAACACACTTTACCTCCAAATTCTCTCTTTACTACTTAACCTCCAACTTTAAGACTTAATACAAGCCCTCAGACTTGGTGGTTAACCTCCACACCTTGCTCGTCCTACTATGAACTTCAGCCCACAGTGCCCTGATGTTTATTCCTTACAAGAGACCTCTGCATGCCAAATCATAAATGCAGCCCCTACCACCAGTGATACCTAATGATAACTGGTGCTCAGCCAGCCCCTTGGAAACCTCTCTGAAGATGCAGTACATTAACTATGCATCTCTCCATAGCTCACATCCCCACAGGGTTATGCTTCAAGGTAAGTGGTTGGCATACCGTCCCTTGGAGACTGCCTTTATTTTATTCAGTAGTATAAACAACTGGCTGCTTTTGTGTTTCTCCCTGCAGAGCAAAGAAAAGCCCATTTTATGCATTAAAATTGAACATATCGTTGCTGAAAGGCCTGTGATGACTTTCCCTGGAGCTCAGAGTGCCTTGCCTAGCTCAGGGAGGGCTCTCACAGGGCCAAACCAGTCTCTCCCAGTAGTTCCCGCTCCTCTCTTAAGACTCTCTTCCAGGGAAAAAGAGGGAAGCCCAAGGTCTCAGCTCTGGCTGCTTCATCCAGGCTTGCGGAGATCATGTTAGGGGCAGTATCCTTTTTCTTGATGAACTGCTTTGATTTTACCTCCATACGGCGTCTGTGTCATTCCCCCTCGGTTTGGAAAACAGCTCTGAGAGGGGGAATCCTACAATCCAGCTAGCACAACCCCCCAGGAAAATAAAAATCGACATAAATCTAGATTCTTGACGTTTTAGCTGGAGTCCTGGCGTGTCGCTGCCTGCCGGACAGCGTCGGGACAGGCTGCCACCGGGACTCCCGGGCTTCCTGCACCTCAGCGGGACCCAGCAGGCGCCCGGTGCCTGTCGGAGAGCGGGCCAGCCCTAGCAGCAGCAGCAGCCTTGGCTCTCCCGTCAGGAGGGCCAAAATCAAGGTCAGCTTCACACCTTTATAACCAGGATGCGGGCAGAGTGTGCAGGATGCGCAAACTTCCCCCTTTCCCTCTTTGTCAGGTCAGTGCTGGCAACGGACAAAGAGGAGCGCAGAAAGGTAAATGAGCAGCTCCCACCCGTCCATCTCCCGCTACGGCTCTCGTCAGGATTTGAGCAATCAGGAAATATAATCTGAGCTGGAAAGTGCTCAAGCATCTGGTGGGTTATTAATAAATTGTATATAATCTGTCCAGGATGAACCTCAGGACACAGGGGAACCATCTGCTCCTGAGCAGTAGCTCTAATGGTGTCTGGGGAATGAACTTAGCAAATGAAAGAGATGAGATTGGCCCACAGGCCCCAAGGTCCGGAGCTGCCTCCTGCAGCCATCAGCAGCGAGGCACCTTCCCAAGGCCACTGGTGGCAGCAGGGCTGGCAGTGGCCAACAGGGGTAGGGAATTACTTGGATTCAGGCCAGTTTGAAGCAACCCCTCCCAAACACTGCAGCACCAAGGTCCCCTCTGGGAAATGTGCTCTCTCTTTAGAGACACTCTGCAGAGATCAGAGGATCCCAGAGCAGGGAGAGCCCCACTCCCAGGCAGTGTTGGGACCTGCGGGCTCCACTCTGTGCACTGCTGTGTGACCCCTCGCTAGCTTGGAAACACCCTCTTGCCCCAACCCTGGCAGCTCGTCTGCCTTTCATCTCCGTCCGTGTTAACTGCTGACCTGCAGGTAGCATCCTCCAGGTTTTATTTTCCACCTCTAATGAAGCCTCATGTGTTTTCTGCCTCTCGTAGCAGCTGCCCAAGGGGTCCAATTCAACTCTTTCAAATTTTGGGCTGGGTGAAGGGGCACGCTGCCTTGATGGGGTGGCTATAATGCCATGCAGATGTCTGCAGAGGTATAAGCAACACAACTAATATTTAGTGGCTCCTCTGTTCCCAGTGCCTGTTTCCTCCTGGGAAAATGGGGTCATCACTGATGCAATCTGGAAAGGATCGGTGCCATGAAAAAACTATTATCTGAGCTCTTGCCAAGGCATGATTAACCAAAATATTTATTAATGAAGGAGGCCTGGATATGGCTGCAGGTGTCTTGAGAGAGCGAGTTTTATGGTGGGAGCCATGCCCCTGAAGGACTGGGAAAGGGGAAGTTTTTCCACAGAAGAAGTGTATAAATCCGGGCAGCCTGAGCACCCAGTGTCTCTAAAATCCAGATGGATGTAAAAATCCCAGCTTCCATAAGCCCCTCCTCGGGGAGCTGAGGGACACTGAAAGGACAACTTGCGCAGCCCCAGGCACCACGCGGAGGGCAGAAGGCCGTGGGGGCTCGGGCCTGGGGACATGGGTGGCACAGCCAGCCTGGGGCTACCGCCGTGGGATGAGGCCTGGTGGCCCCCTGGCCTCCAAGGGCTGCCGTGACTGCTCTGTGCTCACAGTATCACTGCTGTCCATTGCCACCTATCTGTCGTTGTTCCCCACTCGGAGCGCTGTGGCGGGAGCTAACGCTGTCTGTCGGGATGTTTCCCCAGAAGGAAGAGGAAAGGAGGAAGTGAACAGCGGGAATTTCACCTGCTCCATAGCAGACCACTGTCTGGAACCTAGCGAGTGGCATGAAGGGGCTCCGGGCGCACCTGGCGAGGAGAAGGTGCTGCCTTGAAGGCTGGTTTCGAAAGGCTAGATTTTCATGCCCACTCCGACCAGGACCACCTTTGCTTTTCCCAGGCTGGCAGCTTGCGAGCTGAGCTGAGGCAGCACTGGGGGCTGCTCAGTGCGCAGGCAGATCACAGCAGTCAGGCTCAGAGCAGATGCCTGTAGCACCCATCCAGTGGCAGGTGCAAAGCAATGGATATGGCTGACCACTTCCCAGGAAACACCAGGAAAGTCATAGATCTGACAGCAGAAGGGACAGCAGAAGGGACAGATTCCTGAAGGCAGAAAGGACATTCTCTCTCTGCTCCTAGCTCTCTAATCCTGCCTACGTTATCCTCTCTGGCTGCTGAAGGTGAAATGAAGAAGCAGTCTAGACTCCGCGGAGGCGGGTGCTTCAGCGGTTAAGTGATGAAGTTATGGTTCATCTCCAGCCTCTCCTCCAGCATTGCCCACTGCAGAGTCCCACAGAGCGGCTGGTGTGGTCCCATACAGACAGTCTCCTTTCCACCGATCAAGGCACAGATGATGGGAGAGGCCGTCATAGGACCTACAAGGCTTGTAGGTCTCGTTCTCTTTGAAATTTGATCTCCCCTTCTCTGGGTCAAGCTGTAACCATTACATAGAATCACAGAATGGTTGAGGTTGGAAGGGACCTCTAGAGATCATCTAGTCCAACCCCCCTGGCTCCAGCAGGGACACCCACAGCACGGGGCACCTGGGTGGCATCCAGGTGGGTTTTGAAGACCTCCAGAGAAGGAGACTCCAGAGCCTCCCTGGGAAGCCTGTCCCAGGGCTCTGGCACCCTCACAGTAAAGAAGTTCTTCCTCGTATGGAGATGGAACTGCCTGGGTTTCAACTTACACCCATTGCCCCTTGTCCTGTCAATGGTCACCACTAAGAAGAGCTTGGTCCCTTCCTCCCTACATTCCCCCTTCATGTACTTATGCCTATTAATCAAATCCCGTCTCAGCCTTCTCTTCTCCAGAGAAAACAGGCCCAACTCAGTCTCTCCTCATACGAGAGATGTTCCAGTCCCTTAATCATCTTTGTCGCCCTCTGCTGGACCCTCTCTAGAAGCTCCACGTCCCTCATACTGAGGAGTCCAGAGCTGCACCCAATGCTCCAGGTTTGGCCTCACCAGAGCTGAGTAGAGGGGCAGGATCCCCTCTCTTGACCTGCTGGCAACATCCTCCTGATGCAGCCAGGAGCCCATTGGCCTCCTTGGCCACGAGGGCACTGCTGCCTCTTGGTTAACTTGGTGTCAACCAGGACTCCCAGGTCCCTCTCTGCGGAGCTGCTCTTCAATTAGATTCTATTGAGAAGCGATAAGGACCTGCTGAGTACAAAGATAAATACAACAGTGCAAGTTTGGAACTTTCCTGCCCTTCAGTAGGCAACTCCATTCCAGATGCCCATCGATGGCCCTGAGCTGGCTTATCTGGAGCTGTTGGTCAGCACTTTTCCACCTCAGTGATGAGAAAGATGGAAATGCCCCGTACTCCCTGGCTGCACCTCACGGCACAGCAATTTTGCTGAGAGTGCTGCTTTTCTCTCCCTTGCTAGTTCTCCATTTCATTTCAACCTACAATTAAAGTTCTACTTGGAGTTCAGTGGAGGAATTAAAGATTTCCAAATTTCCCCCTGCCCAAAAAAAAAGAAAAACCACCACCAACAAAAACTCCCTGAATCCCTAAAGATGGGGAGACTGGTCAGAGCTTCTGCAAGTTCCTCGCATTAGGTAGTGTGAAAACCTCCTGAAATGGCTCTTCTAAGAACCCAGTGTGCAATTGCATGATGGAAAATCTAGACTCGGGATGATGAGAAGCACCAATATTTTGTAATAGTTTATTTCAATTACCTGAACACTCTTTTATCTAATATAGGAGGCTAACAGAGTAACATGCAAGTACTGGGTGTGCCATCCAGGCCATCTGGCAAGGACCTTTAACTGATTATCTGTACAGATTCTCTAGCTTTCTTGATGTGGATCACTTCTTCATAGGTCTTGCTTCTAAGTCAGAGGCACAAGATGTACACTGAGGCTGGCCAAAGTCAGTGAGGCTAAACCAAGACTTTATCAATGGGCACTGCACCAACTTGTGTGCTTTTTGCATAATTGCCTCAGCTGTATCCTATGGTCTTCACAGCTTCTCAGTACAGATACATGTGGTAGAGGAGTCAATTTAGTTACATACCTTTGTTAGCAATGCACTTGTATGCTTCAATATTTATAGTGTATGGTGTTCTCTGCACCTGGCAAAGGGTAGAAATAGCTGAACTTCACCAGACCTTAGAATGAAGGGAATCTGCTGCCTGAAAACTGGGCCTTAATAAGCAAGAAATAATTCTTCCATTGGTAGATTTCTTATTTAGTTGCTTCTTTGTGTACAGGAACAGCTTTAGCTGCATTTAAGACCAGGTCTCTGATCTTTTGGAACCATTTGTTGCATCTGCAGCTTGCTGGATATGAAAGTGGTGCAAGGAACTATTCAGAACACAGGAAAAGGGACATCATATTGCACTGTCCTTTACACTTGACAACAACACTAGCTTTTTTTTTTTTTTTTTTTTTTCACT
>NW_020454827.1:1762637-1773093 GCF_003342845.1 Nothoprocta perdicaria
TAAACAAATGCTTTACTGATTAAAATGTCCCAGTGCATTTTACAGCATGCTTAATGTGGACCTGCAAGCATCTTTTCATCATTTAAAATATGTTGTGAAATGATACTCCAGAAAAGACATACTTATTCCAGACAAGTGAATGCTTTGTAAAAAGGCAAGTAGGAAAAAAAAATCTGCTCTATCACCTCTTTTCCTGGACTAGCATAGATATACTTGATGGCTATGCACATAGAAGACAATGCAGCACCTCTTTCCATTCATGAATGAAAGCAGTGGTCTCCATCCATTTCTTTTGCTTACATGAATAAGTTGTTAAGAAATTTCATGTGGATTGTATTCTCCGATTAGGAAAAAGATTGCTACATAAATTTTGCTAGTTCGGGCCTTGTCAAATTGTTGAATCCCTCTTGGTAACAGAAGCATAAAGGATGAAGTGAAAAATCCTGAAGTTTTGAAGCAACACGAATGTGCTAATTCACCTAATATGTCCTATTCATGGGCAGCAGCAGAACTAGCCCAGAGATGCAGATGGACACAGGGTTTCCTACAGCCATCTCTGGTGAGCTGCTTCACTCAGGAGTTGTGCTGGAAGGAAATGGTCTTCAAGCTCCAACTTCAAAGGTTCTACCTGCACTGTTGAAGGATTTGGAGCAAGAAATGTGGTCTATCTGAAAGCCCTTGTTGGGGACATGAGCCTCTGCTTTCTCGGAACAAGGAAGAGCTGGTAAGAATGCAAAGATGAAGTACACAGAAGAATTTCTCTTTGTGTATGTGCTTTACCCCATAAATTCAGATGACATAAGCTATACAAACCTAGCAGTCACCAAATGTGGACCTGGACTCAAGACATTGTTTCTGTCCACCCAAAATCTGACACCCTTCAGCATTAGATTTTCGTAACAGAGGTGTCGAAAATAAAACAGAGCAGCTCTGTGGAACTAAGTTGGATCACCAAAGGGATGTAATTCAGATCAGTGATACGTGATTGTGTTTCAATGCTCTTTTGAACTCAAGTTGGTAAAAAAACAAGCTACAAAGGTTAAGGACTTAAGTTGTTCTAAACCCGGATTCTGCTGTGAAGAAACAGAGTGTCAGAGGGCATGGGCAGAAGAGAGGTCACGTGCGTGAAGGTAGATGCCAAAGTGGATAGTGAAGAGCTGTGTAGGCAGGAGCTGGATCCTGACCTCACTGTGCCCTGAAGGTAGAGGATGTGGTCAAGAATCTTCCAGTAGTCCTGCACCAACTTTCTTGGGGTGAGTAGGCAGGGAGGAAGGTAGTCTTTAGCAAAGATTTCAGGCAAAATCAATGTGCAGATCCCTGCGTGTGACTCCGGTAGGTGGTAAGCATGACTGGAGAACAGAGACACTGTCAAAGCCTAGGCACTCAGTCCCATCTCTTTTAAAGGGATGATCTCACCAAAGTCATGACTCTTGTTTTTCATGACTCTTGTTTTTGGGTTGGACGCAGATATCAGAGCAAATGCACAGCTCTCCTGCAAAATCAGCCCAGAGAGCATTTCACTTTGGAGGAAGAAAAAAGTAGCTTAGTCATTATTTCTGGTGCTGTCAAATTCTCTGGATTTGGAGATGATACCTGTGCACTGTTTGCTGCTGACAACAAGTAATGGGGGCAGACCATTGCTACCGGGCATGGTGGAGTTGGTAATCTCAGTGCTGCATGCGAGCAACAATGTGCCCAAGTTCAACCAGTCACTCTACAATGTGAAAGTTCCTGAAAACATGGCCATTGGGATGTTACTTCACCAGCTAAGAGTGATAGACAAGGACAAGGGAATTAATAATGAAATAACTTATGCCTCTTCCCAGAGGTTGTTTGTAACATGACTTCCTTTCTCTATTACATGCTCTTTGATAGTCAAACAGGGTGCCTGAAACTTCGGAGCAAAAGGAAAAGTCTGTGTATATTCATTGTGAAGCATGAGCCATGAATCTCATGCAAATATGCTTGTTGTGCTAGGCAGCTCTTGCCGAGGAAAAGTGTTTGTGTTCATTAATGGCATTTCCTGCCTCGACTGAATGCGGTTATTCCCTAATGCATTTGCCTTTCCTTGAGTGTAAATGGGCAGTGCCAGGGAGCTGTTGCCCATAATTAGCGCTGACGGCTCCGTCTTTGATGTTCTCGGGTGCCAGGTAGAGGCGATTAGAAAACTTCTTGCCAAGGGAAGGAGAGAGGGATGAGGTAGGATGCCTGGAACCTTTTTTTTTTTTTTTTTTGGCAACTGTTTCCAGTGGAGCTTTTCGTAGCGGTGCTGCAGGAGGGTCTTCTTGTCAGTAGCAGTGCTGGGAGCTTGCATCAGGTTCTGCACTTGTTAGGATTGTGATGTTGGGGCCATCTGCTTCTCAGACATGCTTTCCAGAGAGACTTAAGAGCCTTTCCCTGTTGTTCGGAAAGCCAGCAGACCCAATCTCTTGCCTAGCATCTGTTGTTTGCTCTTTGTCTTTTGAGTTCTCATCACATAAAATGAAATCAGTGCTGTATGTGGTTGGAGATGTTCCTTTACACTCTGTTGTTTTCTGATATGCAGTATTTACAGCCGCATTTGATGCTTCCTTGCAAATAGTGAAGGTTCTGTCTGAGAGATTCTTGCAAACACTGCCATTGGATGCATTCTGTATTTTGTTGGGGGACAATGTTGCTGTTCAGGTTAGGATCTATGTAAGCATATTTTAGCATGGGAGTGGGAAACAAAGCTTGAGATATCCCCATTTTTTGGCATCATGGCAATGGCACTGAGTGAGTCCTGGCCATGTCCTGATTTCAAGGTTGAGCTTGAAAAGTGCAGAGGCTTCCCAACAGCTATGGAGATGTTAGGGGGGACGTGGCATGACTAATAAACTAAGAGGAGGAGAATGCCTGCTTGTTGTTTTGTTTCCATTTCTTGGGTTCCCTGGGGAAGAGAGAAAGTGAAGAGAGCTGCTCGCTGATGCTCCCCGCTTCAGGGATCTTTGTGTGCCCTGTCAGGGCCTTTGTGCGCACAGGCCCACAAGGAACCCTATGGGCCTTCATGCACCCCCTGGTGCCTCCATGTGCACAGGGCCAGGGCAGCCCTGTGAACCCTTGTGTGGCCCCTCAGAGGCCTCACTGGGCAGGCAGTCGAGGGAGCCCTGGGGTCCTCTGTGCTCTCCCCAGGGTCTCCATGCACACGGGCGAGAGGGACCTGATGAGACTTTGTGTGGCCACCCAGCGCCTATGAGTGCACAGGGATGGAGGTGCCCTGTAGGCCCTCGTGTACCCACACAGAACTATATATGCATGGGCCATAGGGTCCTGCGGTCTTAGATGCAGCATGCTGGGGCCTCCATGCACACAGGACATGGCAGGCTCTATTGGGTTTCATGCTGCTGCTTGAGGCCTTCTTTGTGGAATGGATCAGGGTGGGGCCTGCAGATCTTTGTGGTTCCCCCAAGTGTCTCTGTGTGCACTGGGCCAGGAGGGTCCTAGGGATTTTAATATGGCCCCTGGGGTCTCCGTGTGGATGCAGCCTGAGGGAGCGCTACAGTATTTTGCGTGGCCTCCCAAAGGCTCTGTGTGCCCATGAGCCTGAGGCACTGCGGCCTTTCGTGTGCATTCCCGGGGCTTCCACGCACACATGGGCCCAGGGGCTTTGCTGGCTTTCGTGCTGCTACCCCGGGGCCTCTGTGCAAACGTGGGCACGGGCACACTGCAAACTTTCATGCAGCCTCCCTGGGCCTCCATGCACACATGGGCCTGGGGCTCCTCAGGCCTTTCATGCAGCCTCCCCAGGACTCCATGCGTATATGGCTCCGGAGTCCCCTTTAATGTGACCTCACCAGGCTGCCGTGTGCATGTGGGCCCAGGGGCCCTTCAGCCTTTCCATGTGCACATGGGCCCGTGGCCCCTGCAGACATTTGTGCAGCGTGCCTGGGCCTCTGTGTGCACATGCACCCGGGGCCCTGCGGCCTTTCGGGCGGCATCCTTGGGCCTCTGTGCGCACTGGGTCCCATGGGCCCTGGGGCATTCGTGCGGCCAGCCCGGGCCTCCATGCGCACGTGGGCCAGGGGGCCCTGTGACCTTTTGTGCGACATGCCCAGGCCTTTGTGCACACGTGGGCCTGGGGTCCCTGCGTGCTTTCATACAGCCTCCCTGGACCTCCGTGCGTGTGTGGGCCTGGGGACCCTGCGGCCTTTTGTGTGGCCTTCCCAGGCCTCCCTGCGCACATGGGCTCGGGAGCCCTGCAACCTTTCATGCGGCTTCTCCAGGACTCCGTGTGCAGGTGGGCTTGGGCACCCTGCAGCCTTTCATGTGGCCTCCCGGGCCTCCATGTGCATGTGGGCCCAGGAGCCTTGCCGTCTTCTGTGCTGCCTCCCCGAGGCTCCATGCGCATGTGGGCCCTGTGGCCCTGCGGCCTTTCATGTGCGGTCTCTCTGGGCCTCCGTGCACATGTGTGCCCGGGGTCTTTTGGCCTTTTGTGCGGCCTGCCTGGGCCTCTGTGCACATGTGGACCCAGAAGCCCTGCAGCCTTTCGTGTGAACTCCCTGGGCCTCCATGCACACATGGGTCTGGGGTCCCTTCGGCCTTTTGTGCAGCCTCCCTGTGCCTCCGGGCACACGTGGGCTTGAGGACTCTGCGGCCTTTCATGCGGCCTCCCCAGGCCTCCGTGCGCATGTGGGCTGGGGGCCCTTTGGCCTTTTGTGCAGTCTCCCTGGGTCTCCATGCACACGTGGCCGTGGGGACACTGTGGCCTTTCTTGCGGCCTCCTTGTGCACTGGGTCTTGCGCACCCTGCAGCTTTTCGTGCAGCCTCCCTGGGCGTCTGTGCACCCATGGGCCCGGGATCCTGCAGCAATTCTTGCGGACAGCCTGGGCCTCTGTGCACATGTGGGCCCAGGTGACCTGCGGGCTTTCGTGCGTCGTCCCCTGGCCTTCGTGCACCCATGGGCCCATGGGCCCTGTGACCTTTCGTGCGGGCTGCCCGGGCCTCTGTGCACATGTGGGCCAGGGGACCCTGCAGGCTTTCCTGTGGCCTCCTGGTGCATCTGTGCGCACGTGGGCCCAGCTGACCTCTGGCCTTTTGTGCGGCCTCTCCGGGCCTTCGTGCACATGTGGGCCTGGAAGCCCTGCGGCCTTTTGTGTGAACTCCCTGGGGCTCTGTGGGCAGATGGGCTGTTGGCAGTTGTGTCCTTTCGTGTGGCCTCCCCGCATCTCCATGCACACTTGGGCTTGGGGCCCCTGCAGCCATTTGTGAGGTCTGCCCAGGCCTCTGTACACATGTGGGCCCGGGGCCCCTGTGGACTTTGGCGTGGTCTCCCCTGGCCTGGGTGCGCCCGGGGACCCTGTGTCCTTTCAAACGGCCTCCTTGGGCCTCCTTGTGCACTGGGTCCCATGGGCCCTGCAGCCATTTGTGCGGCCTCCCTGGGCGTCTGTGCATCCGTTGGCCTGGAGGCCATGTAGCCCTTCATAGGACCTTCCCGGGTCTCCGTGCGCACGTGGGCCCATGTACCCTGTGGCCGTTCGTGCAGCTATCCCAGGCCTCCATGCGCATGTGGGCCCAGGGGCCCTGCGGCCCTTTGTGTGGCCCCTCTCTGCCTCCGTGCACACCTGGGCCCGGCGGCCCTTCGGTCTTTCGTGAGGCTTCCCCAGGGCTCCGTGAACATATGGGCCCGGCGGCCTTTCATGTGGCCTCCCCCGACTGCCCTACACATATGGGCCCAGGGACCCTGTGGCCTTTCGTGCAGCCTAACGGGGCATCTGTGAGCACGTGGTCCCAGGGCCTCTGCGGCCTTCCATGCAGTCTGCTTGGGCCTCTGTGTGCACGTGGGCCCGGAAGCCCTGCGGCCTTTTGTGTGGACTCCCCGGGCCTCCGTGGGCATGTGGGCCCTGGGCACTTGCAGCATTTCGTGCGACCTCCTAGGGCCTCCGTGCACACGTGGGCTGGGGACCCCTGTGTCCTTTTGTGAGACCTCCACGGGCCTCTGTGGGCATGTGGGCGCAGGGTACCTGCCACCTTTCTTGTGGCCACCCCAGGCCTCCGTGTGCACATCAGCCCCGGGGCCCTGTGGCCTTTCATGCGGCCTCTCCGGGCCTCTGTGCGCATGTGGGCCCGGGTCCTGCAGTCATTCGTGCGGACTGCCCGGGCCTCCATGAGCACGTGGGCCCAGACTCCTTGTGACCTTTTGTGCGGCCTCCCCAGGCTTCTGTGCGCACATGTGCCCAGGAGCCCTGCGGTGTTTCGTGCGGCTTCCCCGGGCCTGTGTGCGCACGTAGGCCCGAGGGCCCTGCAGCCTTTCATGCGGCCTCCCTGGGCCTCTGTGTGCATGTGGGACCAGGGGCCCTCTGGCCTTTCATGAGGCCTCCATGGGCCTCAGTGAGCATGTGGGCATGGGGACCATGCAGCCTTTCGTGCGGCCTCCTCAGGCCTCTGTGCGCACTGGTTCCTGCGGGCCCTGCGGCCTTTTGTACGGCCTCTCTGGGCCTCCGTGAGCACGTGGTTGCGGGGGTCTTGCGGCCGTTCATGCGGCCTCCCCAGGCCTCTGTGCACACGTGGTCCTGAGGGCCCTGAAGCCTTTCGTGTAGCTCCACCCCGGGCCTCCGTGGGCAGGCGGGCCCTTGGCACCTGCGGCTTTTCGTGCAGCCTCCCTGGGTGTCCTTGCACCCATGGGCCCGGGGTCCTGCAGCCATTCATGCAGACTGCCCCGCCTCTGTGCGCACATGGACCTGTGGGCCATGTGACCTTCTGTAGGGCCTCCCCAGGCCTCCGTGCACACATGGGCCCGGGGACCCTGTGGCCGTTCGTGCAGCTAGCCCCCGCACCTCCGTGCGCACGTGGGCCCGGATGCCCTGCGGGCTTTCATGCGGCCTCCCCTGGCCCTCCTACACACATGGGCATGGGTACCCTGTGGCCTTTCGTGCAGCCTAACGGGGTGTCTGTGCGCACTGGGTCCCAGGGCCTCTGCGGCCTTTTATTCAGCCTGCTCGGGCCTCTGTGCGCACTGGGTCCCAGGTGCCCTGCAGCCTTTCATGCAGCCTGCCCGGGCCTCCGTGCACATGTGGGCCCAGGGCCCTTCAGCCTTTGGTGCGGCCTCCCTGGGCCTCCGTGTGCACGTGGGCTTGGGGACCCTGTGGCCTTTTGTGCGGCCTCCCCGGGTCTACATGAGCACGGGCGCCTGGAGTCCCTGCATCCTTTTGGGCGGCTACTTTGGGCCTCCCTGTGTACATGGGCCTGCAGCCCCTGTGCCATTTCGTGTGGCCTCCCCATGCCTCTGTGCGCACATGGGCCCAGGGCCCTGCAGCCTTTCTTGCGACCTTCCAGGACCACCATGTACATGTGAGCCCGGAGCCCCTGCGGCCTTTTGTGCGGCTTCCCCGGGCCTCTCTGCGTGTGTTGGCCCGGGAGCCCTGCAGCCTTTCGTGCAGCCTGCCCGGGCCTCACTGTGCACGTGGTCCCGGGTGCCTGTGACACTTCATGTGGCCTGCCCGGGGCAACGTGCGCACATGGGACCGGCGGCCCTGCCTCCTTTCATGCAACTCCCATCCATCCCTGCCTCCCAGCTCTCCCTCCAGCCCCACCACTCACCTCCCTCACGCACTCACGCCACGAGCCCCCAAGGCCAGCGCTGCCCGCGGGCCCGGCTGCCCCGAGGCCCCCAGCGCCCCGCGATGCCGCCCACAAAATGGCGCCGCCTGTGGCAGAGTGAGGAGCTGCTGGCAGCACTGTTGCCATGACAGCACTCAATGCAGCCCTCCTATTGGTTGTTTTGAGTGGGAAGGCGGAGAGAGATCTGAGCGATGGCTCTCTCAGCCAATCAGCATCAGAGGTGAATCGGGCTGGAGCTGATAGGGCCGCAGCGGTCCCGGTGTGGGGAAGGGAAAAGGAAGCGGAGCCCAAATGTCCCCAAATTGGGAATTTCAGCCTGGACATTGGGATGAGGAAACAGGACTTGAAAGCTAAAGCTGCGGTGCAAGAGGCCAGCTGTGAGGAGGCCAGGATCATCCCGTGGCTCTGTGTGCCCAGGAAGCGCCCGTGAGGATGCCGAGACGCCGGGGCAGGGCAGGAGATCCCGTCCCGCGCGAGAGCCGAGGCAGGGCCGGGCTGGGCGCTGCCAGGCTGCGCGGGCACAGCCGCAGGCAGGMGGCAGCACAGGACGGGCTCTGCTGGGCAGCGCCAAGGGCACTGCCGGAGCCCAGGCAGCCCAAAGGAGGTCGGCATCCTCCTGGCCGCGGCTGCTGAACTCCTCCTCGCAGGAGACACCGGGGCCTCCCCGTTCCCTTGCCCACAGCCTGCAAGGGCTCACAGCACTGCCCTGCGCTGAGCACTGCACACCCCAGCCCACACATTGTCCCAAGGAGGGCCTGGGAAAGGTGTGCGGGAAGGATCCCCCTTCGCAGCAGCTCCCTGGCCGAGCTGGGACATTGGGCCTCCTCAAACACATCAAGGGTCAAGGCGGCATCGGAGCCACCTGCACGTCTCCTCTGCCTGCCGGCTATCGGTGACTGCAGGTTTCTGCTCTAAACGGCCCCGGGGGAATCTCTGTTGCTGACAGGTATCAGTGGGAGCCGTTTGGGCTCTACAGAACTTGGAAGGCTGCTTCTGACTTTGAAGTCTTGACCGTTTTGTTCAGTCTTGTCACAGTAACGGGGTTCATGGGCTCGGCACCAATTACAGCACGGGGCTCGTTAAAAGGCAAAAAAAACTCTGACCAGCCCTGTCTCTCCCTTTTCTTTCCATCAAGGCTTGCATGGCAAATTGGAGAGGTTTCAGGAGTGCAGCTGAAAGGTGGGGACCTCCATAATGCACAAGAATTTCTGCCTTTTAAGGCTTTTCTTGTTTTTATGAATCTTCAGTTTTTCGAGTAAGTGAGAGCAACATCCCCCAATCCGGAGGTATCCAGAGCGGCTCCCAGGACAGTGTGGACATGCAGGAAGAGCAGGTCCTGGAGCTCGGGCCCTGTATGGACATTCTTCCCTGCCCCTGTCCAACCTGCCGTTTCTCTCCTCAGCCCCCTGGCACTTCGAGCACTCATCTTGGAAGGAGGAGTGAGGAGCAGAGGAGCCCGTGAATGTGCCCAAGTGCCAACTGCTTTCCTTAGAGCTCCTGGAGGGCTCTGTGTTGGCAGCTCCCAGCGTCTCCTGTGGAGCCGTGTGCTGGTGGCGTGGGATGGGATTCCTGCCAGCTAATGCCGGGGCTTACACTGCAGTGTCCTCCCATATCAGTCATGGGGAGAAATGTGCATTTCCAGGACATTGGACTAATGGTGGGGATTGAACTTGGATGTGATGTTCCCCGCCCCAGCCATAGGCAGCGGGGGCAGTGAATGTCCCGTGAGGAGAGGCCCCCGTGGGATTGTCCCCATCCCATGAGAGGAATCCCATTGCAGACACAAGGAAGTGTCGCCTGGCGGGAGCCAACCGCGTCATCCCCCTCTGCCCCATGTGTCCAGGGGCTCCATCAAGGCCCGGGAGGAAGGGCCTGCGTTGSCAGAGGCCAGGGCGCTGCGGAGCCAAGCACGCTGCCAACGTGGACAAGGGAGCAAAGAGAGCGCAGGACAAAGAGCTCTGCTGGCAGCGTCACGGCGTGGCTGCGGTGGGAAGGGAGCTGCAGAGATGGTCCYGTGTGATGGGGCAGGGACACGCGGGGCCCGTGGGCCGGGATTGCGGCCCGAGCTCCGCACATGGCAGTCGCTCCGCACGGAAAGGGCAGCTCCAGCAGCTCKCCGGCCTGGCCTGGCCTTCCCAAAATGCACAAAGCCCCCACGGGCTGCTTGGAGCCGCGAGAGCCGTCCCACGGCTGGGGCCGCTGTACTGTGACTGCGGGAGCCTGCAGTGAGGTTGGGGATTTGGGGGCTTTTGGAGGCTTTTGCAGCCCAGAGCTCGGTCAGGGCTGCCCCGAGTGTCCCTTGTGGCCGAGCGACCCCCGGGSRCTCYGTCCCGCTGCCTCCCGGGACGCCCCCTCCCTGTGGCCCTTCGTCCCCTGCCGCCTTTGGCCTTTTTCCTGYGCCAGGAACGGATCCCAGATGTTCCAGGGGGTTGTGYGGGGGCAGAGGGCTGTGRGGGGGCATTGGGAAGCTCRTGRTTATTGTCCYGGGGGGTCAYGGGGGGCTCRTGRTTGTTGCTGCAGGGGGGCTGCAMAGGGGRGTCCCCCGGGGCTGCCCTGGGGGTTCCCGGGGGGCGGTGCCGGGTGCTGCTGCCGCCCCCGCAGCGGGTCCGTGTCCGGCGCCTGCTCATGGTGGGTGGCACCCGGCGCGGGGCCGGGGGAGTCGCGGCCATGGCGGGGGCTGCRTGTGGGGACAGCGCGAGCGGCGTCACCCCCGTGTCCCCGTGCGCGGCAGGCAGAGGAGCCACCGGAGGCCGCGGGATCCTGGGATGCTCCTGCGACGGCAGCRACGGCACCAGCATCGCCCTCGTGGTCGACACGGACGTGCCCGTCGTGGTCGACACGGACGTCTCCATTGTGGACGGCACCGACGTCCCCGTCATGG
>NW_020454827.1:1774077-1775340 GCF_003342845.1 Nothoprocta perdicaria
GAGGCTGAGGAGAGAGGCTGGGGAGCGGAAGGTGCTCTGGGCCTGGGGCCTCGTGAATCTCTGCCTTGCAGGGATGCTCTCTACTCACGTGTATGTTGCTTGTTCATCYGGCTCCATBAYRTRAAACATCCTGCCTTGTAGAGCATGTTTTTCACTCTTTCTTTTTCCTTTTCAGGCCTGGAAAATTTCTCGGCTATTACTTCAATATGCCCTTCTGGCCTCTCTGGTATATTGGTGAGTTGTCACTGCCCGTCAGTGAGATTTGGGGAGTTTTGGGGAGGCCGGAACAATTTGTGTTTCCRTTTTCTTGTTGGGGAAATTATTTTACAGGCAGCTTAAAAAAAAAAAACAAAAAACAAACAAACAAACAAAACCCCAAAAACCCAGGATTTCTTTTCTTTTCTTTTCCCCCCATTCATGCTGTGGGAATTTCCTCACTGTAGTGCCAGGGAAGAGTCTCTTAGCAGCTGTGTTGTGGGGCTGCGGGACATTTGCAGATAAGGAACGTTTCTTTCCCATGAGTGGAGTCCCAAGTAGCTGTATCGAATGCTCCTAGAGGATGGGAAGGGGGAAGAGTGAGGCAAAGGTGGAGATGAGGGATGGAAGGTTTGTCAGAAAAGCCTTGCTAAAGAGTTTGAAGCTTCATTGCGGCGGTGTGTGTTGTGCCTGGAAAATACCTTGACTGATGAATTTTAATCTAGAGAGGAGATTTGTCTCTCCTGGTTCTTGCGTAAGAAGAACCTGTAAAGAAGTATTCCCCCCATCCTCAGCATGGCAGTTATTAGTAGCGCTTATAATAACGTAAAATTTTAATGTGTTCTTTTTCCAGATAAAAAAGTAAGTTATTGCACATGCTCATGCCATTTAGCATGATAAAAGGTTTTTTTTCTTTCTTCTAGAGCTTTCCATTGCATGCCTCCTCTGTCTGAATGGCATATTTGAGTTTTGCCTGTTTTTCAAATACACGCTGGCATCAAATACATTGGTTATGACTCCCAGGCAGCGGATCCTTCTGGGGATGCACGATGCAGGTTGGTCTTCTAAATGCCTCTTTTAGAAATCCCTGTTTATCTCCTTTCTTTTCCATTGGTATCTTCACTGAGTGGAATTCACAGCTCCTTTGTTTGGCTGAACACACCAGAAAAATGAATTCCCTGCAACCTATGAAAATTGAAACTGGCAATGCTCAATTGGTGAAGGCTTGAGGGGAGAAATGGAAAGAAGCCCTAGAAAAGGAGAGGCTGGTTAAAGGGCTGTTAAAGG
>NW_020454828.1:0-1444 GCF_003342845.1 Nothoprocta perdicaria
ATATTGGGAGAATATTGGGAGAATAGACCTAGAAATATTGGGAGAATAAACAGAGAAATAGTGGGAGAATACTGGGAGAAGAGACAGACAAATTTTGGGAGTATAACGGGAGAATAGAGAGAGAAATATTCAGAGAATAGACAGAAAAATATTGGGAGGATATAAAAAGAAATATTGGGAGGAGAGACCATGAAATATTGGGAGAATAGACAGAGAAATATTGGGAGAATACACAGAGAAATATTGGGACAATAGACAGAAATATTGCAACAATAGACAGAGAATAGACAGTGAAATATTCAAAGAACAGACAGAGAAATATAGGGAAAATAATCAGAGAAATATTGGGAGAATAGACAGAGAAATACTGGGAGAATATCGGCCGAATAGACGTACAGATATGGCGAGAATAGATGTAAAAATATTGGCAGAATATAAGTAAAAATATGGGGGGAATAGACGTAGATACATGGGTAGAATACGCAGACAAATACTGGGAGAATAGACATGGCAATATTGTTAGAATAGACAGAGAAATAATGGCGCAATAGACGTAGAAATACTGGGAAAATAGACATAGCAATAATTGTTAGAATAGACAGAGGACTATTGGGAGAATAGAAGGGGATATATTGGGAAATGATTGGGAAAATAGAGAAATACTAGGAACCATCTTGGGAGAAGAGACATGGAAATATTGGGAGAAGAGACATGGAAATATTGGGAGAAGATCGGGAGAATAGAGAGAGAAATACTGGGAGAACAGACACAAAAAATAGTGGGAGAATAGACAGAGAAATATTGGGGGAATATTCGGAGAATAAACAGAGAAATTTTAGGGAATAGAAAGAGAAATCTTGGGAGAGTATTGGGAGAATAGACAGAGAATTATTGGGAGAATATCAGGAGAATAGAGAGAGAAATATCTGGAGAATATAAAAAGAAATATTGGGAGAATAGACGCAGAGATATTGGGAGAATAGACACAGAGATATTGGGAGAATAGACACAGAGATATTGGGAGAATAGACACAGAGATATTGGGAGAATACTGGGAGAATAGACCTAGAAATATTGGGGAATAAACAGAGCAATAGTGGGAGAATACTGGGAGAAGAGACAGAGAAATATTGGGAGAATAGACAGAGAAAATTAGGAAACATATTGAGAGAACAGACAAAGAAATAATGGGAGAAGAGACAGAGAAATATTGGGAGTATAACGGGAGAATAGAGAGAGAAATATTCAGAGATTAGACAGAAAAATATTGGGAGGATATAAAAAGAAATATTGGGAGAATAGACAGAGAAATACTGAGGAACAGAGAGAGAAATACTCGGAGAATAGACAGAGAAATATTGGGATAATATTGGCCGAATAGACGTAGAAATAGTGGGAGAATAGATGTAAAAATATTGGTAGAATATACGTAGAAATATGAGGG
>NW_020454829.1:0-1442 GCF_003342845.1 Nothoprocta perdicaria
CCCATTCCTATCATGGGGCCATGGGGACACCCAACACGTCCCCAACACGGAGGGGACACGGATGGGGACACAAATAGGGACATGGGGACATGAGGGGACCTTGGGGACATGAGGGACCCCCAGGGGCCACCAGGGCCACCAGGGCCACCAGGGCCACCTACCCACGGGGAGCAGCAGCAGCAGCGCGAGGGGCAGCAGCTCCATGACCCTGCGGGGAGACGGGGACCTGGCGGCCACCGCGGGGCCCTCCGTCCCTCCCTCCATCCATCCCTCCTTCCTCCTTCCATCCATCCCCCCTTCCATCCCTCCATCCATCCCTCCTTCCTCCATCCCTCCATCCCTCCCTCCATCCTTCTTCTTCCATCCCTCCCTCCATCCATCCCTCCTTCCTCCATCCCTCCATCCCTCCCTCCATCCTCCTTCCCTCCTTCCCTCCATCCCTCCATCCTCCCCCCTCCATCCCTCCTTCCTTCCCTCCTCCTTCCCTCTTTTCCTTCCCCCTTTCCTCCCTCCTTCCTCCCCTTCTTTCCCTCTCCCCCTTCCCTCCTCTCTCCTCTTCCTCCCTCCTTCCTCCTCCCCTCCCTTCCATCCTCCCCCTCTCCAGCCCCCCCGGGGGCCGCTTGCCGACTCGGGAATCGGGAATGTCGGGAATTGGGAGCGTCGGGAATCGGGATCGGGAGCGTCGGGATCGGGAGCGTCGGGAATCGCGGCTGGAGCGGCCGGGATCGGCCCCGTTTTGTGCCGGCCCCGGCCCTGCCCCGGGGCAGCGGGAGGAGGAGGAGGGAGGAGGGAGGGATGAAGTCACGGATGGGGCAGGGAGGGAGGGATGAATGAATGGGATGGATGGAGGGAGGGATGGAGGGAGGGATGGAGGGACCCGACAGGACACGGACACCGTGGAGGGGGGGGCGGGACACGAACGGGACCTCGGGCAGCGGCCCCGCAGGGGCCCAGGCGTCCGGGCTCCCCCCCCTCCCCTCCCGGACGCCTGGGCCCTTTCGCCGGGCTGCCTCCCGCTGCCCTTTCCCCCCCCCCCGGCCTCCTCCTCGTTGCGGGCTCGTTAGCCGCCCTAATTAGCCCGCAATGCGGCCGGGGCGGCTTCCCGCCCTCCGTGACTCAGCGGCCGCCCCGAAATCCCTAAATCCCTCCGAGACCTCGTCCCATTTTCTCGGGAATCCTGCCCGGCTGCTCCAATAAGTACGGTACTTCATTTGGGGGGGAGGGGGGGGAGTTTTCAATTCTGGCTGCGCTTTTATTAGGTGCATTACTGTAGTGGGGGGGCAACTTCTAGGTGCTCTCCTATTAGGTGGATTACGGGGAAATCTTGGTGCGCTTCTATTAGGAGTATTACCGTAAGCCCTGCGTGCGGGGTGGGGGGGGGAGGTCTGCACCTCTATTAGGTGCATTACTGTAGGTGGGATCTATGGGTCTGGAGTGGGTTC
>NW_020454830.1:0-1431 GCF_003342845.1 Nothoprocta perdicaria
CCCTTGGGTGCTGCGGGGTGCCCTTGGGTGCTGTTGGGTGTTGCTGGGACTCTTGGGTGTTGGGGACACCCTTGGGTGCTGAGAACCTTTGGGTGCTGCTGGGGGCTCTTGAGTGCTGTTAGGTGCTACTGGGGTCCTTGGGTGCTGGGGGGCACCCTTGGGTTCTCAGGGGTGCCCTTGGGTGCTGTTGGAGTCCTTGAGTGCTGGGGGGCACCTTTGGGTGCTGTGGGGTGCCCTTGGGTGCTGTTGGGGGCCCTTGGGTGCTSTTGGGTGTTGCTGGGACCCTTGGATGCCGTGGGGTGGCCTTGGGTGCCGTTGGGTGCTGTTGAGGCTCTTGGGTGTTGGGGCACCCTTGGGTGCTGGGGGGGATCCTGGGGTCCTGCTTGGGCCCTTGGGTGCTGCCGGGCACCCTTGGGTGCTGGATGACAACAGGCGCCAGGGGGTGACATCAGGCAATAAGGGGTGACAACGGGCGCTGGGAGGTGACCCAAGGGGACCTGGGGGGTACATGGGTGTCAATGGGTGACACTGGGTGCCACGGGGTGCCACTGGGTGCCACTGGGTGTCCCCAGCTGTGCCCCGAGAACGCCGAGGAGTTCGTCGCCTACCTGCGCTCGGTCGGGCGCCTGGACGAGGCCGCCGTGCGCCTGGCCGCCCTGGTCAACGACGAGCGCTTCGTCTCCAAGGAGGGCAAGTCCAACTACCAGGTGGGTGCTGGGGGCACCCTTGGGTGCTGGGGGGCACCTATGGGTGCTGGGGAGCCCCTCGGTGTTGGGATTGATGGGGCCGCCCTGGTCAACGACGAGCGCTTTGTCTCCAAGGAGGGCAAGTGCAACTACCAGGTGGGTGCTGGGGGGCACCTATGGGTGCTGGGGAGCCCCTCGGTGTTGGGATTGATGGGGCCGCCCTGGTCAGCAATGAGCACCTGGCGTCCAAGGAGGGCAAGTCCGACTACCAGGTGGGTGCTGGGGGCACCCTTGGGTGCTCTAGGGGTGCTGGGGCACCTATGGGTGCTGGGGAGCCCCTGGGTGGTGGGGTGCACCTGGCCACCCTGGTCAAAGACGAGCGCTTGGTGTCCAAGGAGGGCAAGTCCAACTACCAGGTGGGTGCCGGGGGCACCCATGGGTGCTCTGGGAGTGCTGGAGCCACCCGTGGGTGCTGGGGTGACCGTGGGTGTTGGAATTGATGGGGCCACCCTGGTCAGCGATGAGCACTTGGTGTCCAAGGAGGGCAAGTCTGACTAACAGGTGGGTGCTGGGGGCACCCTTGGGTGCTGGGGGGCACCTATGGGTGCTGGGGTGGCCGTGGGTGCTGGGGTGGCCTTGGGTGCTGGGATTGGTGGGGCTGCCGTGGTCAACGACGAGCGCTTCGTCTCCAAGGAGGGCAAGTCTAACTACCAGGTGGGTGCTGGGGGCACCCATGGGTGCTCTG
>NW_020454831.1:0-1480 GCF_003342845.1 Nothoprocta perdicaria
CCCGAGCGCTGCACAGAGGGCTCTGGGGGGCTCCCCAGCAGCCGCAGGGCTGGTGGCACCGGGAATTGAGGGCAGGCATTTGGCTGCTGCCATGGGAATGCTGGAGGGCGGGTGTGAAGCAGAGCAGTGTTCCCTGCACGGAGCCGCGAGCAGAGGACTGGGCAGCGAGCTCAGCAGCGCGGCTGTGAGTGAAAGTGCTGGGAGCCCCCTTGTCTGCCCACATTGTGCCCAGAGAGCCCCGGCGTGCGCAGTGCCCCCCCGGCAGCAAAGGCGCTGGGAAGCCCTTGCCCCACGCAGGTTGCTTGCAGAGAAGCTGTGGCTCATCTGCCTCGCGGCTTGGCCACAAGGACCCTTGTGAGCAACGTCTTTAGTCTCTACGCGGCTCCTGCCCTCTCTCAGCACTCACATTGCTCTGGCTTGTCCAGCACCAACTTTACACGAGGAGGTCTTCACTTGTCCCCTCCCTGGGAATGGGATTATGGAGATTTTGAAAGGATCGGCTTCCTGTCATCCTGCTGACCTGTGCACGCAAAGAGATCTGGCCTGATCCCTCCTCTCACTTTAATATAAGTTTCTAGATCTCCAAAATAAGATCAGCCCTCTGCACTGCCAAGCATCACAGGATCAAGAGAAGACAGCAGAGATTCCCCAAGGGAAAAGAATGCTTAAGCAACCTGTCATGGGGCCGTGGAGAGGTACAAAGTCTGGCGGGGAGATGAGGAGACAACAGTGGGTATTTTCTCCCTCAACTTCAGCCAGCCTTTTGATACCGTCTCCCATGAGAGTCTCCTCATTAAGCTCAGAATAGGGTTCGTTAGAGAAGGCAATGAGGTGCACTGAGAAGGGGCTGAAATGGGCAGAACTCAGAGGCCTGTGAGCAGCCTAAAGACAGCACTGTGCCCAGGGCTCAGCACTGGCTGCAGTCTTGTTCAGCCTACTCAGCACCGACAGCGACCAAGGCTCACAGGGCACCCTCCCCATGGTGGCTGATGGTGCCAACTTGGAGCAAGGGCTGCTGCAGCAGAGCTCTGTGCTGCCCTTCTGAGAGCCCTACATAGACTGGAGAGATGGACCCCAAGGCAGCTCCTGAAAGCAAGTGCCCATCCAGGATGGGACGGGTGCATGGGATGTGTCGCTGGGTGCATGAGGGGAGGACCTCACCCACCCATGGCCCTTCTGGAGTAGTGGAGATTGCTTGGTGGGGATAGGGAGAGCTGCTGGGCTCCTGCTTGGAGAGACACGGAACCACTGGAGAGACTCTAGAACGTTGCTTGTCAGACATATTTCCTAGCAGTGAGACAGTATCAAGGAYACGTTAGAATGGATCACTAGGAGTGCTACATTGTACAAGCCCATGCATTGCTCTCTGCCGCCAGACTTATTGGGGAAAAGGGGAGTCCCCACACGAACACCCTTCCTCACGGTGCCCCCTGGTCCCTGGTACAGGGCTCTTCCCCCCACATCCTGTTGGAACATCCCA
>NW_020454832.1:0-1503 GCF_003342845.1 Nothoprocta perdicaria
GAGTCTGGAGCTTTGAGGACCGAGCACTTGGTCCAGAATGATGAAGCCACGTGGAGATGGACATGACAGGCTCTATTTATCAGAAAGTGAGAGCAAGGGGGTAAGAAGAAAACATATAATCCCATTTTACTAGTCAGAAGAGAAGTATAAAGAATTTCAAAGTCTGAGTACAAACTTGAATAGTCCCCAAACCAGAGGGGTTGCCCAGATGCCACAACTGCCAACTTTTAGCAGATCGTGTGCGGAAGCAGCAACCCATGTTTTCAGTGATCTGTGCACAGTCTAACCCCAGAGCCTGGAATTAGGCTGTCCTAGTCAAACCCAACCACCTGGCGGGTCTAATTGGAGAATTCATCATGTTGACAGACCATCACAATAACATCGTGGAAAGCCAGGCCTATGAAAGTGTAACCTCCTGCACATCCGCCCCAYGGTGGGAGAGCCCGGACAGAGCTCAGGATGCGCAGGCGGAACCAACAGCAGCGTTCAAATGAAAAAAATAAATCAGTCTGACAGTTTCCAGGCCTACTGCAAAACAGCGCAGCAGACACCTGCCCAGACTCAGGCAGGAAAAAGGCCCCGTGGGTCTCAGGAGACAAAATTAATAAATGTTGTCCCGTGACAGGTTATCCTTGAGATCAAACCGCATGTCCAGAAAGGAACAGTGAAACAGACCCTTAGTAACACGCAAAAAGGGAACTCATCGATCACCTTCCCTACCCCTATAATAAATCAATCTTTAAGCCTAGCATATGTCTAAGAACCAACAGTGATTTATGGTCCTCCATCATTCCCTATTAAAGCTTCCTAGTTTCGACCATGTGCTGGGTTAACCTTCCTATCCATGTGTCTCAGAATCAGTATTGCATCCAGGGGAATACTAAGGTAAGTTTTYTTAGCCAACGTGTCAAAAGCATCCCAGTCCCTGTCCTTGTGGAGAGACACACAATCCATCTGCACAAACCCAAGCAGACAGGCATGCAAAAGCCACCCACTTTCCATTTTGTTCCTGTCCTTGCAAGTCACTCTGGCGACACAAGCTCCATAATTCTCTGGTTTCTAATAAATATCTGTAGACCTGGGTTTTGCTCCACACTGAGACAGAAACAAGTTGAGCTGACCTCATAGGCTTCCCCAAGCTGATGGCTCAGTTTTCTCCTGGGAAATACATCCCTGCACAGACCCTGGGTAGGATTTACCTGGCCAAATGCACACCTGAGCTGGCTGTCTAAACCTGGCACTTGTCACGTGCCTGAAGGAGATGCCTGGGAGGAGACRTCGCCCTCAAAGACTCTGCATGTCCCCATCGGCTATAGAAGGCACGAAGGAAACAAGTACCTGCCTCTGTAAACTCAGAATGGAGCTTTTTACCCATGCGATCATGTTGATGCTGCGAATTTACCTCCCAACACTAAGGTACTAGCAATATGGGAGGCCTTTGGTGGGAGCTGAGTGTTTGGGCCCTGCCATTGCCCTGTTTCTCTAAGATTTCAGGCCAAAAAG
>NW_020454833.1:0-1441 GCF_003342845.1 Nothoprocta perdicaria
GCAACCCTTGCAAGGCGTCGGTAGGTCGTCGGCGGCGTTTTGTCAGCCGAACCCTGCTCTCAGGTTGTCGTCGGCGTTTTGTCAGCCAAGCCCTGCTCTCAGGTCACCCGGGRCACAGAGCCAGCTCTGTCTGCCTCTTGTCGTTTCAAGACTGACGTTCGGTCATACGATGCTGGACCTGGTTCCCACCGTTACTGTAGCCCGCTCTCGGGTCCATACAGTTACTGCAGCCTGCTCTCAGGTCAGTGCAGCCCGCTGTCGGGTCCCTGTTCGGGTGCCATTTGTTGCAGTACGGGAAGACTTGGACACTCAATATGAGTTTTCAGCAAGCTTTGTTTATTACAGATTCTAGCACATATTTATACAGTAAGTTGCGCTCGTGCTCCCAACCAATCACAACTCCCCATGCTCATCCCTCGTCACTATCCCGCCACTTGTCTCCAGGCTGCATCCAATCATTGTGCTGCAGTATGACCATGAAGCTGTTTGGATAGTCCTGATGTAATTCTTGAAACTATGTTTCACTTACTTGACCTAGTTTACTCAGGCTACCTCAGCAATTTACTGTACATTATTGTTCTGCATCAACAGCTTATTGTTCTTTTTGACCTTCATCAGCAGCTTACTGCACACACTTGTCAAGGTTCCCAACAGCAAGAGAAGTGTGGGGCTGTGCCAACACTCATCCTGCATTACTTTTCTGTTCTCGTGAGAGGCAGTGTGGGTGCAGCAAGCGTTTGTGCTGATGAAATGCTAAATGTGTGGGCACTAGCATACAGGAGAAAAAAGAACGTAGAGGTGCAGTTGAAGTGAAGGTGCAAAGGAGATGGCAAGAAAAGTGTAGGGCTGTGCCAACACTCATCCTGCACTTACTTTTCTGTCCTCGTCAGAGGAAGTGTCGGTGCAACAACCGTTTGTTCTCATTAAAGCCTGTAATCCTGTGTGAGTGCTAGCATGGAGTCAGGAGAAGGAGGACGCATAGAGGTGCAGTTGAAGTGAAGGTGCAAAGGAGATGGCAAGAGAAGTGTGGGGCTGTGCCAACACTCATCCTGCACTTACTTTTCTGTTCGGGTCACAGGCAGTGTTTGTGACGCAAGCGTTTGCTGTCAGTCCATGCTAGAATCCTGTGTGAGTGCTAGCATGGAGTAAGGATAAGCAGGAAGCGTAGAGGTGCAGTTGAAGTGAAGGTGCACAGGACATGGCAAGAGAAGGGGGGGCTCTGCCAACACTCATCCTGCACTTCCTTTTCTGTTCAGGTCGCAGGCAGTGTTGGTGCAGCAAGCGTTTGCTGTCAGTCCATGCTATAATCCTGTGTGAGTGCTAGCATGGTTTTAGGAGCAGGAGGAAGCGTAGAGGTGCAGTTGAAGTGAAGGTGCAAAGGACATGGCAAGAGAAGTGTGGGGCTGAGCCAACACTCATGCTGCACTTACTTTTCTGTTCT
>NW_020454834.1:0-1405 GCF_003342845.1 Nothoprocta perdicaria
TCACTTTTTACCAAATTTATATGAAGTGACGTCATTCGATATTATTTTTATATCAAGGGACGTCACTTGAAATCATTATTATGTCAGGTGACGTCACGTTATGTCATGTTTATATCAAATAATGTCGCGTGATAGCATTTGTACATCAAGTGACGTCACTTGATATAACTTTTACATCAAATTTTGCCAATTTATATCAATATTATATCAGGTGACCTCATTTGATATAATTTTTATAGCAAATGACGTCACGTGATATCAATTTTATATCTCATGACGTCAATTTATGTCATCTTTCTAGGAAGTGACGTCACTTGTTTTCATCTTTATATCAAATGACCTCCTTTTATATGAATTTCGTATCAAGTGACGTCACTTGATATCATTTGTATATAAAGTGACGTCACTATATATCAATTTTATATCAAGTGATGTCGCTTGATATCAGTTTTATACCAAGTGACGTCACTTGATATGATTTTTACATATAATGACGTCACTTCATATCACTTTTATATCTAAGGACGTCACTTTATGTCATGTTTATGTCAAATGACGTCTCTTGATATCATTTTTATGTGAAGTGACGTCACTTAATATCAATTTTATATCAAATGATGTCACTTTATGTCGTATATATATTAACTGACGACTCTTGATGTCAATTTTATGGAAAATTGACGTCACTTGATATCATTTCTATACCAAGTGATGGCACTTGATATCAATTTWATATCTAATGATGTCACTTTATATCAATTTTATATATAATGACGTCACTTGTTATAAATTTTACGTCAAGTGATGTCACCTTGTATCATTTCTATACTTAATGACGTCACTTTTTATCAAATTTATATGAAGTGACATCACTTGATATCAATTTTATATCAATGGACGTCACTTGACGTTATGTTTCCATCATATGCCGTCACTTGATATCAATTTTATATCTAATGACRTCACTTGATGTCATGTTTTTATCATATCCCGACACTTGATATCAATTTTACGTCAAGCGACATCATWTGATATCAATTTTCTATCTAAYGACGTTACTCTATGTCATGTTTATATCAAATAACATCACTTGATATCATTCTTTCAATAAATGATGTCACCTAATATCAATTTCATATCAAGTGACGTCACTTAATATCATTCTTATATGAAATGGCGTCACTTTATATCAATTTTATGTCTAATGACGTCTCTTTACGTCATGTATATATGTAATGACGTCACGTGATATCAATTCAAATAGCGTCAAAAATCAAAAATTTAAGGTGGTACCTGAGGATGTCCCTTCCTCACACGTTTACAGCACATGAGTGGGCCTAGCAGAGATGAGCAGGTCAAGCGACACAAGGAATAGCATGCATTAGCTTCAGGGAGAAGAGAAGAG
>NW_020454835.1:0-1395 GCF_003342845.1 Nothoprocta perdicaria
ACCGGGACTAGAACCGGGACCAGAACCGGGACCAGCCCGTGTCCCTGCACCGGGACCGGAACCGGGACCAGAACCGGGACCAGCCCGTGTCCCTGCACCGGGACTAGAACCGGGACCAGAACCGGGACCAGCCCGTGTCCCCATCCCCGTCCTGGTCACGAGCCGTGACCCCCCCGCGCTGGCCCCGCCCACTTCCCCCCGCAGCGTCCCGCGCGGGGCTGTCCCTGCCCCGGGACCGGAACCGAGACCGGAACCGGGACCAGCCCCTGCCCCGGAACCGAGACCGGAACCGGGATCAGTCCTTGCCTCGGGAACGGAACCGAGACCAGAACCGGGATGAGCTCCTGCCCCGGGATCGGGACCGGGACCGGAACCGGGACCAGCCTCTGCCCCGCGACAGGCCCCTGCCCCGGGATCGGAACCGAGACCAGCCCCTGTTCCTGCTCCGGGAACGGTCCCTGACCCGGGATCGGAACTGGTCCCTGTCCCTGCCCTGGAAGTGGAGCCAGGACCAGGACCAGAACCGGGACCAGAACCGGGATCGGGACCGAGACAAGGCCCTGCCCCGGGACCAGAACCGGGACTAGAACCGGGATCGGAACCGAGACAAGGCCCTGCCCCGGGACCAGAACCGGGACCAGAAATGGGATCGTGACCAGAACCGGGACCAGAAATGGGATCGTGACCAGGACCGGGACCAGAACCAGGCTCGCAACCAGGACAAGCCCTGCCCCAGGACCAGGACCGGGACCAGAACCAGGCTCGCAACCAGGACAAGCCCTGCCCCAGGACCAGCCCCTGTCCCCGTCCCCGTCCCCGTCCCCGTCCCTGTCCCGTGACATCCCCGTGACGGCGCCGCCCGCCCCGTGACCGCCGCCCCCGCGCGCCCCTCCCGGCCCTCCCGGCCCGGTCCGGCCGGTTCCGCGCGCGGTACCTGGAGCGCGAGGCCGAGCGCGCCGAAGAGCAGGCGGCAGGCGGGACACGAGAGGTTCCGCCAGCCCGCGGCGGCGGCGGGCGACAGCGCCAGCGCCAGCGGCGGCACCGACGGCACCGGCACCGACACCGGCGCCACCGGCAGCGGCGCCAGCAGCAGCAGCAGCAGCAGCAGCGGCGGCGCCAGCGCCAGCGCAGCCCGGGCGGCACCGCCCGAACCGGCACCGGCCGAACCGGAACCGGCCGAACCGGCACCGGCCGAACCGGAACTGGCACGGGCCGAACCGGCACCGGCACCGCCCGAACCGGCACCGCCCGAACCGGCACCGGCCGAACCGGAACTGGCACGGGCCGAACCGGCACCGGCAGCGGCCGAACCGGCAGCGCGCGCCGCCATGGCGGGACCGGCGGGACGCGACGGGCAGGGGCGGGGCTTGGCGCGCAGGGGGCGGGGCCTGCGGC
>NW_020454836.1:0-1440 GCF_003342845.1 Nothoprocta perdicaria
TGCAACCGCAGCTCCCCGTGCAACCGCAGCTCCCCATGCAGCCGCAGCTCCCCATGCAGCCGCAGCTCCCCGTGCAACCGCAGCTCCCCATGCAACTGCAGCTCCCCGTGCAGCCACAGCTCCCCATGCAGCCGCAGCTCCCCATGCGGCCGCAGCTCCCCATGCGGCCGCAGCTCCCCATGCAGCCGCAGCTCCCCATGCGGTCGCAGCTCCCCATGCGGCCGCAGCTCCCCATGCAGCCGCAGCTCCCCATGTGGTAGCAGCTCCCCATGCAGCCGCAGCTCCCCATGCAGCCGCAGCTCCCCATGCGGCCGCAGCTCCCCATGCAGCCGCAGCTCCCCATGCGGCCGCAGCTCCCCGTGCAAGCGCAGCTCCCCGTGCAACTGCAGCTCCCCATGCGGCCGCAGCTCCCCATGCAACTGCAGCTCCCCGTGCAGCCACAGCTCCCCATGCAACCGCAGCTCCCCATGCAACCGCAGCTCCCCATGCGGCCGCAGCTCCCCATGCAACCGCAGCTCCCCATGCAACCACAGCTCCCCATGCAGCTGCAGCTCTCCATGTGGTCGCAGCTCCCCATGCAGCCACAGCACCCCATGCGGCCGCAGCTCTCCATGCAACTGCAGCTCCCCATGCAGCCGCAGCTCCCCATGCAGCCACAGCCCCCATGCGGCCGCAGCTCCCCATGCAGCCGCAGCTCCCCATGTGGCCACAGCTCCCCATGCAGCCGCAGCTCCCCATGCAACTGCAGCTCCCCGTGCAGCCACAGCTCCCCGTGCAACCGCAGCTCCCCATGCAACCGCAGCTCCCCATGCAGCCGCAGCTCCCCATGCAGCCGCAGCACCCCATGCGGCCGCAGCTCTCCATGCAACTGCAGCTCCCCATGCGGCCGCAGCTCCCCATGCGGCCGCAGCCCCCATGCGGCCGCAGCTCCCCATGCAACCGCAGCTCCCCATGCGGCCGCAGCTCCCCATGCAGCCGCAGCTCCCCATGCAACTGCAGCTCCCCGTGCAGCCACAGCTCCCCATGCAACCGCACCTCTCCATGCAGCCGCAGCTCGCCATGCAACTGCAGCTCCCCATGCAGCTGCAGCTCCCCATGCACCGGGAATGGCCGGGGTGCTTTGGGGCCCCTGCGTAGCTCGTGCCGCGGGTGCTCGTGCCTGCCGTGCAGCGCTGCAGCAGCGCTGCAGGGTGGCGGGGCGCGCGCCGCAGCAGGGAGCCCCGCGGGGCCGCGCGGCGCCTCTGAGCCCCTATCGCGCTGCCGGTTAGCGCGGCGCCCGCACGGCCCCTCCGCCCTCGGCAAACGCAGCGGCTCTTGAATTGCTTCCTGCTGGGCCCTGCTGCTGCTAAAGATAAACAGGAGTCTCCCTGGCGCGTGCCCAGGCGGCAGCCGGGCAGTGCGGGCACGCGGCTCCCTGTGCCACACGGGTGTCCTGCAGTG
>NW_020454837.1:0-1494 GCF_003342845.1 Nothoprocta perdicaria
GTGAAGTGCTCAGTCACAGGCGCAGTGCTCACTCACATGAGGTGAGTCCTCTCTCACAGGGTGGGAGTTCTCACACTCACAGAGGGATTGCTAAGTCACGGGGGGACTGCTCACTCACAGGGGCAGAATACTAACTCACAGCGAGGCAGAATGCTCACTCACAGGTGGAGTGCTCATTCTTGGGGATTTCCTACTCCCAAGGGGGAGTACTCATTCATGGGGGGAGTGCTCACTCTCAGGGAGGAGTTCTCACGCATGCTCACAGCAGGAGCGCACACTCACAAGGTGACTGTTCACTCCCATGGGCAGAGTGCTAACTCATGGCAGGACAAAGTGGTCACTCACAGCGGGGAGTGCTCATTCATGGGGTGAGTGCTCACTCACTTGAGCACTCAATTATCAGAGTAGTGCTCGCTCACACAGGGTGGAGGTGGAACTCACACCACCTCTAGCCTTCGGAGTTTTAAGCAGGAGCATAAGGAGAGGAAGTACTCCCAGATGCTGTCTAAGAGACAGGAGGTGTTTTGGGGAGAAATTAATGAGCTTGAGGTAATTGTGTGGCAGGTGACATAGTGTCTGGGTTAAACCATGGAAGAGGTAGCAGCCGGGTGGAGCCTATGCCAAGATTAAGCACCAAGCAGAACATGTGACTTTGTCTTTCCTCCTTCCTCTGCTGTCTTTCCGAAGGCAAGAGCACTGAAAAATGGGTTTTTCAGTGAAGACATGTGGGGTTGAGAGGGAGGTCAGGGCACTGGGAACTAGAGTAGAAGATATGAGCATTGTTTGATCACATGTGATGCAGGCATGAGAACAATGAGTAGAATAACTTAGACCTTTTGATGCACTCAGGGGAGTGGTGATGACGCTCTTGGGAGAGGTAAGAGTCAGATAGTAAGGAAAGTGTTCTGATTCTGATGAGGAGGTTCTCGGTGTTGTTTCTGAAGGGGTTATGGAAGTAGAATTAAGACTGAGGAGAGGAAGGAGTCCAACAGAGAGGAGATGTTTTGGGGAGATAGAGGTAATGGGTGGGGCAGGTGACAGGACCTGGGAAAAAACATGCAAAAGGGAGCAGCCAGGAGGACCCTACACCAAGACTAAGCACTAAACACAACACAAGGCTTTGGCCTTGCCTCTTTCATCTGTTCTCCTTCCAAAGGCAAGAGTTGTACTCAGGGCTCCATTTCCACCCTCTCCCCCAAACTATTATATTCTGTCTGAAGATAATCCATTGAGATGCTCACCTCTCCTAGGCCCACTCTAGCACACTAAACATAATGCTGTAGGGTACAATTGAAAGCCCTACCTAAAATGAGAACAGAAAATGGAAAAGGAAAACTCAGCTTACACCTCAAATCTTTCCGTTCTGTCGCTATATCCCAAACGTGCCACAAGCATCACATCAAAATCATTAATTAAGTGCATCAAGGCTTGCAGTTTTCTCCGAGGCATAGCTCGAAGGCCTTTGATCAGTAGGAGGTGGGGAAGTGCAATGTA
>NW_020454838.1:0-145277 GCF_003342845.1 Nothoprocta perdicaria
TCTCTTCCTGTAACACATCCCACCTCCCAGGCTCTTGAGCAACTGCTCAAAAAAAGAAAAAGCTCAAAACAAGTAAACTTTCTGTTGAGATTTTTGTTATTTATCATACCATATTAATCAGAACCATAGAATCATAGAATACTTAAGGTTGGAAGGGACCTCTAGAGATCACCTCATCACACCCCCCTAAACATGCAAGGTCACCCAGAGCAGGTGGCACAGGATGCATCCAAGCAGGTTTTAAAGATATCCAGAGAAGGAGACTCCACAACCTCCCTGGGCAGCCTGTTCCAGGGCTCTGTCACCCTCACTGTCAAGGAATTCTTCCTTAAGTTCCTGTGGAACTTTTGGTGCCTCAGCTTGTGGCCATTTCCTCTAGCCCTGTCAGCGACTGCCACTGAAAAGAGGCCAGCCCCTTCTCCTCACTGCCTCCCTTGAGGTATTTATAGACACTGATCAGGTCCCCCCTCAGCCTTCTCTTCTCCAGCCTGAACAGGCCCAGCTCCCTCAGCCTTTGCTCATAGGACAGATGTTCCAGGACCCTGGTCATCCTCATAGCCCTGCACTGGACTCTCTCCAGCAGCTCCACATCCCTCTTGTCCTGGGGAGCCCCACACTGGACACAGTACTCCACATGTGGCCTTACCAGGGCTGTGTATAGGGGGACGATCACCTCCCTCGACCTGCTGGATATGCTCTTCTTAATGCACCCCAGGATCCCATTGGCCTTCTTGGCCACCAGGGCACTGCTGTCTCATGGGCAGCTTGTCATCCACCCTCATGCCCAGGTCCCTCTCAACAGAGCTGCTCTCCAGAAGATCAGTCCCCAGTCTGTACTGATGTCTGGGATTATTCCCCTCAAGTGCAGGTCCCTACGCTTTCTCTTTTGAACTTCATGAGGGTTCTCTCCACCCAGTTGTCCAGTCTGTTCAGGTCCCTCTGGATGGCAGCACAGCCCTCAGGGCTATCAGCTATTCCTCCCAGTTTGGTATCATCAGGAAACTTGCTAAGAGGGCACTCTGCCTCTTCATCCAGGTCATTGATGAATAAATTGAACAGGACTGGACTGAGGACTGACCCCTGGGGGACACTATAGGCCTTCAACTGGATTCAGCACCGCTGATCACCATTCTCTGAGCTCTGCCATGCAGCCAATTATACTGCTCAGAGGATAATCATCCATTCAAACTCCTTAAGTTTGTTTACAATTCACAGAATTCACAGAATTCACAGAATATTTAAGGTTGGAAGGACCTCTACAGATCATCTAGTCCAACCTTCCTGCTCAAGCAGGCACACCTAGAGCATGTGGCACAGGGTGGCATCCAGGCGGGTTTTGAAGACCTCCAGAGTAGGAGACTCCACAACCTCCCTGGGCAGCCTGTTCCACTGCTCTGTCACCCTAACAGTAAAGAAGTTGCTCCTCACCTGGAGACGGAACTTCTTATGCTTCAGTTTGTGGCCATTACCCCTCGTCCTATCGCTGGCCACCAGTGAGAACAGCTTGTCCCCTTCCTCCCTGCATTCTCCCTTCCTGAACTTATACATATTAATCATATCCCCTCTGAGCCGTCTCTTCTCCAGAGAAAACAGGCCCAGCTCACTCAGCCTCTCTTCATACGAGAGATGTTCCATTCCCTTAATCATCCTGGTTGCCCTTCTCTGGACCCTCTCCAGAAGCTCCATGTCCCTCCTATACTGGGGAGCCCAGAACTGCACACAGTACTCCAGGTGCGGCCTCACCAGAGCTGAGTAGAGGGGCAGAATCACCTCCCTTGACCTGCTGGCAACACTCCTCCTGATGCAGGCCAGGATCCCATTGGCCTTCTTGGCCACGAGGGCACACTGCTCACTCATGGTTAACTTAGTGTTAACCAGGACTCCCAGGTCCCTCTCTGTGGAGGTGCTTTCCAGCAGGTTGACCCCTAATCTGTACTGATGCCTGGGGTTATTCCTCCCCAGGTGCAGGACCCTGCACTTGTCCTTATTGAACCTCATGAGGTTCCTCTCTGCCCAACTCTCCAGCCTGTCCAGGTCCCTCTGGATGGCAGCACAGCCCTCCGGAGTGTTCCGGAGATTCCAGAGAGGATCTCCAAAAGTAGCAACGAGACAAACACGCTGCATTTGCCAACAGCAGGATTAGCTGTCGAATCCCTAAGGCAGCTCCCCTGAATAGAATGGTAGGCAGCAGTGTGCCCTGGTGGCCAAGGAGGCACCTGGGGTGCATTAAGAAGAGCGTCTCCATCAGGTCGAGAGAGGTGATCGTTCCCCTCTACTCAGACCTGGTAAGGCCACATCTGGAGACTGTGCCCAGTTCTGGGCTCCCCAGTACAAGAGGGATGTGGAGCTGCTGGAGAGAGTCCAGCGCAGGGCTACGAGGATGATCAGGGGCCTGGAACATCTGCCCTATGAGTAAAGGCCGAGAGAGCTGGGCCTGTTCAGGCTGGAGAAGAGAAGGCTGAGGGGGGACCTGATCAGTGTCTATAAATACCTCAAGGGAGGCAGTGAGGAGGAGGGGGCCGGCCTCTTTTCAGTGGTGGACAGCGATAGGACTACAGGAGAAGAATTTCTTGACAGTGAGGGTGCCAGAGCCCTGGAACAGGCTGTCCAGAGAGGTTGTGGAGTCTCCTTCTCTGCAGATCTTTAAAACCCACTTGGATGCAGCCCCGTGCCCCGTGCTCTAGGTGACCCTGCGTGTGCAGGCGGGTTGGACTAGATGTCCTCTGGGGACCCTTCCAACCTTAAACATTCTATGATTCTATGAAAGGAAATGATGTATCAGATAAGTATGACCTGTGCATTTTCCTTTTGTTCCTTTTGGGAACCCTGTAGCATCCTGTCATGAGCCTGAGGGACAATCCCAGCCCTTGCAGCACCTTGTCAGGGGCAAAAGCATTTGTGAGGAACACCTCCAGTGATCATCAGCCATGGCCAAGAGCAAGCCGAGATGAAACAATTTAGTCTACCAGCATATTCACAATGCAGCTGAGCTTTATAACAAGCCTCCTGAGGAATGTGCCTAGGCCAGGAGACGTTGTGTCCCTTCCCCAGTTGGCACTCTGGTCGTCATTCACCTACCAAATGTAGTCAGAAAGCCACCAACTCCTACCCATAAGTCAGCAACATCTGCCACAATTGCAGAGCAGAGGTCAATAAAAACACCCTTTGTAGGATCTACATCAGTCCTATCACTTTGTACCAGGTTGGGAATGTATTTAGTACAGGAGGAAATATTAGTTACCTGTAAGGCTACAATGGTGTTTCCAACCTTCTCCAGGTCTCCTGGACCTAATTTACTTTCTTTTGAACTTTAGACAAGTAAATGTAAGATTCATCCCTAGAAGATTCATCCCACTTTGCACAGTGTAGACAGGACAAAAACATACTGTGTTCATAGGCTACAATTACAAAGTAGATGCTTGAAAAGTAGCTGTCATGGCCCAGGCTGAACGGGGTTGGCCTAAAACACTACAGCAGACATCCTGTGCGGCTGGCAAAAGCAGACAGGGTAGAGTTGTGAAGTTTCAGTTTGCACATATCTCTCCTATACAAACCCATAACTACATTTGATTGTTTTAAATGACGTTTCATCTTAAGCAATCAACAAAAAGAAGACAGAAAAAGACACAGACATCTGGATTTAAAGCTCAAGGAAGCAATTTTCTGCAAGTTGACTTCCCTGAGTCCCAGAGGGACACTCTAGTTTTAATGCAAAACGCGTCTTCCAATTGGCTCAGCTTATTCATGTGGATAATTAGATGGATTCATCTTTTCTTGACAAACATGACTAAAAAAACACACATAGTAACCAATTCTTCCCAAAAGTCAATTGTAGTAACAATCAGAATTTTTAATTAATCAATTTTCCTGAATACCCAGAACATTTTAAAATCTTGTTTTAAGTTCAAACTGTTACTCAAATGCAATTAAACTAGTCTTCATCTGAGACAAAAAAATATATTCTAAGAGAAAAACAATTAGATACTTACAGTTTTCAGAAGAGTAAGAGAAGTGGCTGATAATGTGCAATTAAACTTTGAGCTCTCTTCTAAATTGTTGAAAATTAACTAAAGCAATTGTTGAAAATTAACTAGAGATCTGACGTCTCTTGGGAACCAAAGAGCTGATGCCCCCAACAAAGACTTCTAGTGAGAGCTCACAAGCAAGAAAGAAACTTAAAAAGCATAAGAGTGCACAACTTCATTTCTCATCATCTTGACCAGATGCTTAAGGCCAGGGTTAGCTGATGGGAAGGAGCGCAGGCACGATGGCTGTGCTGCTGTTCCTATCGCAGACTTATTTGAAAGCAAGGGCAGTGCTCCCCTGCTCATCTATGCTTCAATATTACAAAACTGGAAGGTTGTTTCACCAAGAACAAATAGTTTCATTTACTGTGAAAGGAAAAGATTATGTGACCATGACCAGATCAGTTCAGCTGCAGACTTGGGAATGAGGAGACACACCATGAATTACTGATGTGGAAGCACATTTCATCTGTGATCTTGGTGAACTCCTTGATGACACTGATGTTTGCATCTTTCACATGAATAACTTACTAGAACACATGAAAAGCTTGAATACTAGGTCCAGAAAGTGTAGTGTGGGTGGGACTGCAGGTAGTGAGCTGATAACCCTGAGCACAACCTCCTGGGGCAAGTTTCAAGTTTCTTCATGCTTTCTTCCAAGGAGCACCTTACAGACCACTGGTGCCTGTAGACCCTGGGCTCCTCAGCACTGCACCAGAGTTTGAGGAGATGCATGTTTCCTTGTTTGTAAAGAGAAAGTTAACAATGGTAAATTTCACAGAGCTTATCTTCTCTGTTCTTGCAAGCAAATTTCTCATATAAAAGCTATTAATGTGCTTCCAATATGGTATATATCTCATGATTTCACTACAGAGACCTCTATTTTCAAAGCCCCTTAGCAATCATACTTACTCAGAAGTACTTATGGGAGCCTGTGAGATGCCTCCAAGGTTTTTTGGTATCCATGGAAAAAAAAAAGTCCTTGTGACTGACATAAAAGCCCTTGTGTGATTTTTAAAATAATTAGTAAATAAGTAGCCAATAAATAAAATTCAATAAAACAGGAAACTTACAAACATCACATACAGGTTTATGATGGATTTCATAGTTAGATAATAATTCTGGCTTGGTCAGACCCAACAAAGGAATTACAAGAAAGTAAATACTCCAGTCAGACTAATCCCTCTTTATAGCAGGCACAATTTGCTTTGAATATTCTGTATCAGAAAAAAAATTGATGAGAGTTTTAGTGATTTATAGCTTGTACCATTTTCTAGCTCCATTTTAGAGAACTCTGCTTTTAAAACTTTTCATAGAATGCATCATCAATAATCTGCATTTCAGAAACTGAATAGAAATAAGTGTTGTCTTTCCTCTTAAAAATAAAAAATAATAAGGTGAGAGAGGAAGAAGAACATATATTATTTTTAAAAGCTTAAGTACTTCTTCAGGATGATGGCTTTGATTACTGCATTAATTACTGGTCTTAGAGACTGTTGCTTACAGATGCACAAAGTCTAGTAGCATCCATACTCCAGTTTCACAGTCCTGGAGGAAGGAAATAGCCTTCTGTCCTTTTCCAGGAATAACCAAAGAAATCATTCCTTATAAAAAACTATTTCCTCAGCAATAAAAATATTTAATTGAAAGGATTTTTATTTACAGGCCTGTAGGGCTGCCGAGGGCTTTCTAATTCGTGCGAGACTGGAACTACACGCTCACACCAATATGATGCATAAAGTCGGAATCTTTATTGCACATAAACCTGAGTCTTTATATCCAGACGCCTTCCGCATACCTGGCATAGCAATCCCCATTGGCTCTATCAGTAACATAGCGGTTGATCATTGGTTGCACAATCTGGGCAGTTGTGGAGCATGTGGAAGATGAGCAATGGTCTTCTTCCTGAATCCGGTTTATTCCAGCTCACTTCCTTCCTTCCTCAGCAACTTCCACTCTGCTGGCGCTCACCCGGTTCTCTGCGACCTCTCACTCCTCCCCTACAGCCATCTGGTCCCTAACATCTCCCCCTCTTTTTCAAATATGCTCAACATGCATTGAATAGCTATTTGACAACATTGCAAAGCACAGCATAATATTAGTTCTACACTAAACAAGGCAGTAACTATTGTGATTAGCAACTTTAAGAGATCTCACATCCATCCCGTTATCCCCCATCTGTGCTGGGCACTTGGAATAGGCCAATGCTTAAGAGGGAGTCATTGATGCACAGAAAGTAGTTTGATTCAGTGTTCTAGTTAGGGTCACCCAGATGTTCTTGCTGCCGCTGCTCCACAGTATCAGGTGGTTTGGGATGGGAATCAGTTCTGCAGCTCCAGTCATCACTACCACTGCTAGTATGGCTGATAGTTGAGCGCACCCACCTTGCGGGGACCCACCGCGGTCCATCTCCTGTGAAAACACAAACATACCCTCGACCCCGCATTATCAGAGTTAGAAGTTTTCCCCATTGACGTGACTCAGGGTCTTGAAATTCAAACAAAGCTTTACGTAAGTTCTCCTGAGTGGTAATGCCAAAGTGTCTTGCACTGGGGGCATGTTGTCTCTTGAGTGAGGGGTATGGGCAGACCCGTTAGCTGTTTTAACCTGGAGAGGTACCCCTAGCCTGGTAGTTTCATTCATTCCATGTAGTAACACCATTAAACAAGGAATACAACCTATGATACAAATGAATACTATAAACAAGAATAACAGTTCTAGTAACAGCTCTTGTAACCAAGACTATCCCTATTTCCATTGTCCAAATGGATCCCAGTTGTCATCAATCTGTTGTTAAGCTTTGACAGTTCCGGAAATGGCCATCTCCAAGTCCTTCCTGGCTTGAAGGCACTTAGCCAGAATCTTACACAGGGATTGTTACTCCTATCTTGTGGTGGATTCATTCTCAAGGTGTTTGGCGGCTTTGGCATGGCGTTTTCCTGCCACATGGCAGATTGATTCCAAGCATGTAAAGAAGTGGACTTCAGATGGTTCAATATGAATCATACAAAGTAGCCCGTTCATTGCAGATAACTAGTCCGTATATCCAATTATTCTGTCCCTACACACGGGCACGCACTCCTTGATAGGATAATTTTCTGCTTTACGAGGAGAGCACGCGTTCTTGCTTGGCTGGCGGTTGGTCAGTTCATATCTCGGTGCTCCCCGCTTGCATCCCTCTCTGCTTGGCTTGCTTCCTCAATGGACTCTCTGTTTTTCTCTCCTCAAGGCCACCTTAGAGACAGAGCTATATGCTTTGTTAAACATGCCTTTCCTAAATGTGCTGTTAAACAAGTTCACACAACATATTCCCTCAAAGTCTTCACACCCACACTCTTGCGTTAAAAGCAAAAAGCAATAGCAGCATGATTCTGTAGCGTAGCATGCCTTACACTGTCTACATCTGTAAACATCTGAGTTACGATAGCAGAGGTTAAATTTAATTGTTTAGCTATCCAGCAAGCAAGCTTGACTACATCCCCTAGCACTTTCCAGGCTGCTACTCCGGGTGCAAGCAATGAATCTGTAGCTCTGGTTAGCACATCTCAGAAGGCTAATTAATCTTTACAGGTATTGTCCAGTATACTTCTCTTAGCCCTTGATTGGGCACAGTTCCACACCATCATATTTAGCAGATCTCTCATTGGTGGTATAAACATAGTTAGCTTGATGAGGTAGCAAGGTTCTTTGACAAGTCTTTGTGGAATGCTTTGCCAAGCTCGATCTCCGCAGATTAAGAACACTCCTGAATGAAAAGCCTTAGTGCATTGTGCACTATTGTATTTTTTTTCTTTTCTTTTCTTTTTCTCTTTTTTCTTTTTCTTTTTTCTTCTTCTTTTTTCTCTTTTTTCTCTTTTTTTATTTCTTTTCTCTCTCTCTCTTTTTTTTTTTGTACATAACATTGCTATAAGAACGATTGTGTAGAGCCTGGCCCATTGTCCATTTTCACTTCTCACAGGATCCCTAGCACCGCTATTGATGAGTGCATGTGGTGCTGAACATGTCGACTAGTTTCACCTGTCTGAGCTGTAACCCATGCTGCAGGATAGCAAGACCGATCATTCCCGCCATGGACGAGAGGTGGCYGACAGGCTCCAAGCTTGCGGGCGCCCCCGCAGAGACAATGTAGTCTCGGTTGGAGTCTCTCCCCGTCTCAGATCCACAGTTGTTTTTCATATCTGGCGTGTCCTGTCACGTAGGGCCCGTACATGTCAGGAGGCAACCAGAGGGTGGGCAAAGCTCCACCTTTATCTTTATGCCACTTGCATATACACTATGGTGTGCGCATACACCACCACCAGTGAGGGTCTCTGGTCTCGTTACGAGGGTCCTGCCTTTATTACCTTCATCTCCCTTGCTTCGTGTTTGACCTGCAAGCAAGCTTACAGGTCAGCTCCCCTAGCATTGCAAAGGCAGCTAGAAGGTGGCATCAGGCATCACGTGTATGACTGCGAATATGTAATATAAAGCAGCGTTCAGTTATTTTTTGTACTGCAGACCATAGGCCCAAGAGTACTGAAAACAGTGAATGTTAATCAGTAAAAAACAAAGCCATCTTATCCAGCTGTGCAACTAGATGGGCAACATAAGCAGAGTCCATATCGTTATATACTTTACAAGACAGATCGCGCTAGCCACACACGTAGGCTACATATCCACCCTGCCAATCCTGGTGTGCCAGGTTCAAACATCTGAGGGTACCATCCAATCCTTCGCAAGTTCACCTATAACGTCCCGGATACAATGCCTTTTTTTTTTTTTTGCTTAATAGCAAGTGCGCCACAGTTACTGTCCAATCAGCTTCATGGTCACACAGCAGCTGGACAACTGCCTTTGGTTTTGGTCCGCTGATGGAACAAGTGCACTGTCGGCCTTGAAGCTGGTTATCTACTAACAAGGCATCCTGCTTGCTGATAGAAACTATACTGCTGTCCTTGAAGTGGGCCCCTACATCTCCTCCTTTTTCGTTTAACTATTATTTGAAAACTACGGCCATAGTTTTCCCCTGTTTGAGGTGATCCCTCTTGCAAAACTACGTTGTCATGCCATTCTCATTTGTCATACCATACCATGGCAGCTTTACCAACCTGTTCAGAAACAACTGTAAAGACAGTGAGTCCATCAACCAGCCCCATTTGGCTCAAGTGCTTTTGCACCACTGTTAGAAACATGCACATACTTCAAACATCTGAATTCTGGGATATGAGTGACATCCGTCTGCAAACCTAGAGAGGCATCAGGCTTCAAGGGTTCACCTCCATGGTAGATGATATTGACAATCTGGACAGGTCTGGATAATTTGCCATGCCTGTTCAGTCATGATACGGAACATCTGGTGCAAAGTGTAAGCCCTCTGGTGAAGGAAGGTGTGAGACAACCGCGCCTGCTGGAATGTGTCTGGAAGGGTGGCCATTCCGGCAAGGCTGTCAGCATGCTGATTTCCTTCATTAGAGGACCAGGACATGTTGTAGGAGACCTGATATGCGTTATAAATTAAGCAGCATGGTGATGCTTCAAGAAATATAAAAGTTTGTTGAGAAAAGCGTAAAGCAAAGGATTGACTGCTTCGTTCAAATAGCCTCCTTCTTGTCGGTTAATCAGTCCTGTAACTTATTCTAAGTCAGAGACAATATTAATTGTGTGTGAAACGTTCGAAAACAGTGAACCACCATCACAAGCTACACAGTTTGCAAAGTGCCCATAAACTCAAACGTCCCGCCGGCCCCCCGCCGCGGGACCACTCAGCTGCTGCCAGCGGGCCAGCCTTGGAGTAAGATAGCTGGGTGGTTTTTGCTCTGTGTGGGAAGGGCAGGTGGAAGGGGGTAGGAGGTGGGGAAGCAGCTGCCTTAACGACCTTGCTGCCGCTTCCACTGCTTCCCTGCACCAGGGAGGAGGAGAATGCGTCGCTTCGTCATAGTTGTGGGAGGCAGGCAGAGAAGATGATGAAGGAGCCACCCCGCCAGCTTCTGGCCCTGGGCTCCTGCATCTTCCCCTGCACTGTCTCCATTCTGTCAGGAATATACTGCATGGGAATCAGTATCATTTTGTTGATTAGCTCACAGTTGTGTGGCACAAATCAGTGGGACTTTGTTATGTTCTGCAGTAAGTTCATGGTAAAAGGAGCTATCAGCCCATTCTCTAAAACTGGCTTTCGGAGTTCTATATCATAGAATCATAGAATCATAGAATGCTTAAGGTTGGAAGGGACCTCAGAGGTCATCTAGTCCAACCCCCCTGCACACGCAGGGTCACCTAGAGCACATGACACAGGACTGCATCCAAGCAGGTTTTTAAAAATCTCCAGAGAAGGAGACTCCACAACCTCCCCGGGCAGCCTGTTCCAGGGCTCTGTCACCCTCACTGTCAAGAAATTCTTCCTTAAGTTCCTGTGGAACTTTTGGTGCCTCAGTTTGTGGCCATTTCCTCTAGCCCTATCACTGTCCACCACTGAAAAGAGGCCAGCCCCTCCTCCTCCCTCCCTCCCTTGAGGTATTTATACACACTGATCAGGTCCCCCCTCAGCCTTCTTTTCTCCAGGATGAACCAGCCCAGCTCTCTCAGCCTTTGCTCATAGGGCAGATGTTTCAGGCCCCTGATCATCTTCGTAACCCTGCACTGGACTCTCTCCAGCAGCTCCACATCCCTCTTGCAGAGAGAGCCCAACACTGGACACAGTACTCCAGATGTGGCCTTATGATATAGTACTCTAAAGGCTGATATTGCAGAGCCTGATTACACGAATACATGACTGGGACAGTAGACAGCACTTCTACATCCCCCACTTTCCTGGCTTCTCAGCATACCTCAGCGCACCAATCGTGAGAATCGGGCTGAAACAGGTCTGGCTCTTGTTCAGGGTCCACAGGTCCTGGATCTGGGGGATTGTCAGGCAGATCCACACAAGCCACAGTGCATTCTGCACCTTGATCCATGCCTTGATCTGGATCAGGTGGGATGGTAAGCCTGAACTCGAACCCATATACCGCAAAAGGTGAGCCCTTGGCAAGGCATCCTCCCCTGTTGGAATGACAACAGAACTTGGTCCCGCGGTGGGAGGGGGGACAGTTGCTGGCACCACAACATCTGAAGTTCCTACACACTTTCTTAATCCTTCATAACACACCCTCCATGGGTGCATTATTGAGGCAGCATTTGAATCACCTCTCATTCCTTTATCCCAGATAAGTACCCTTAACGCATCCCACGCAGATGGATCATAAATCATTGTTTCACTTAACCCATTACAGTTTTCTATCCATTTTAAAATTCTTAACAAATCATGGTCCTGACTTTCTTCTTTTTTCCCTGCTTTCTTTATTATATGCTGCATTACTTGCCTTTATCATGTTTCCTCCAATGGTTCTTGGCAGCATGGCTCCTGTGGGTGCACTCTGTCTGTTACTTAATTCAGACAAGTTATCATTGTTGGCATCTGATCTTAGTTAAAGTATTAACCCGATTTTTCAATTTCAAAGACTAAGCACTGAAAGCTATCATAAGGAAAACAAAACATCTTGAAGAGATTGATAACTAGAGAGAGAGAGAGAGGGTCTTCTTGTTTAGCAGCCCCACACTGTAACCACTATTTTTTGTTACAGGTACAAAAATCTATTATTCTGAAATAGTAGCTTCACTTTCTCACAGGGTGTCCCATTGCAACATACATTCTTATCTTTTCCGCGGGTCGTCCTCCGGCCTGCCCAGGTCTCAGTCCTGCTAAGCCATCTTGCAACCGATACTATTTCCCCTGCCGATGCGGCAGACCCCATCCCACTGAATTCCTGGCTACTCCGGCCGGTCGTGGATCCACTTCCCGTCACTCGTGAAGGGCCTGGCCTACCTTCTCGCCAGCCAGCAGGATTCCTCACATTCTCCTCAGTATTGGCTATCCGCTAGTGGATATCTCATCACGTCGAGGTCGCCAGATGCCGAGGGCTTTCTAATTCGTGCGAGACTGGAACTACACGCTCACACCAATATGATGCATAAAGTCGAACCCTTTATTGCACATAAACCTGAGTCTTTATACCCAGACGCCTTCCGCATACCTGGCATAGCAATCCTCATTGGCTGTAACAGTAACGTAGCGGTTGATCATTGGTTGCACGATCCGGGCAGTCGTGGAGCATGTGGAAGATGAGCAATGGTCTTCCTCCTGGATCCGGTTTATTCCAGTTCACTTCCTTCCTTCCTCAGCAGCTTCCACTCTGCTGGCGCTCACCCGGTTCTCTGCGACCTCTCACTCCTCCCCTACAGCCATCTGGTCCCTAACATCGGGCTTTTATATTTTCCAGGCTTTGGGGAGCTAAAGGATGCACGAAGGAATGCTTTTGGGGAAGTGTATATTCTCAATTCTAAAATTTTGGGATACTTGTAGCCAGTTTGTTTGGTCTAGGTATTTGAATAAATGCCTGAAAGAATATACTCATAATGCCCATTCCTGGACACCCCACTGAGTAAATTCCCTTATCTCTATTAATTTTCCCTTATCTCTATTAATTTTTCAGTGCCTGGCTGTTCTGCACTGCCCTTAGTGGTCAGTGAACTTTGATGCACTTCACTGTGTGGATTAACCTTTCTAACCTGATTTTGTTTGGAAATCAAAAAAAAAAACCGAAAAAGAAGAAAACGTAGAAGCAGAGATATGAAACTAACAGAAGTTTGCAAATTCATCATGTTTAATGTGCAGGAAATATAAAAATCATTTAGTATTTGATTGTAATAATCATTCTATCTTCAAGTAAATATCTCATGTGATTAATGCAAGCATAATGCATTTTTAGCCAGTCTATGATGTCTTAGCATATTGAGAAAAATATTTTGCACCAACCTAATAGGATTCCTCCTAAGAGGCCATGTGTGTAGCAAGCTCACGGCTTCCTGTAGTACTTGCCCACCGTTTGAGAAACTAATATGCCATATATTTATTTTTCCTATCCTGGTAATATTTTGATTTGCAAGAATTTTTTGAACTGTATCTAATTCAAATGCTTAAATATATCGAAAACACTTTTAGGGAGTCTAGTATTCGTACAGAAAAAGGTATATCCTATTCTTAGCAAGTAGTTTTATTTTAGACATTGATCTAGACTCTCTCAATAGATGTTTGAGACATACACGTATTTCCAGTGATGTATCCCATATTAAGACAGCTGTCTAAAATAAGTGGGTGGAAATGGTCACTGGAGGTATTTTCCTCTTTTATTTGATTTGTAAAAGTCTAGATAACTAGCTTAATCTAGATAGGTTACTTTTAGACAGATAAAATCAGGTAAGATGATACCTATTCTGGTTATGTCTCCTTTTAATGCCACTCTAGATCTAGCTGCTTTGTCCAATGAACAAAAAAGGCTGTAGGTAGAAGCATAAAGGTCAGCACCATATTTACAACTGCTTGTGCTAGTTCACAAGAAATTCAGCTGAGCAAATGGGGTTCTTACCGAAATCAGTAGAGGTTTCATTAAGAAATGCAGAGTTAATTTATATCTGCAAAATGCAAATGTTAATGTAAAAAGCAAAATCAACTACTGGTTCTCATCTAAATGCTGTATGAAAGGATGAGTGAACTACCAACACATAGGAGACACTTGTGGCCTCACTGGGAATACCCTATGTCATTTGGGAAATACAGAGAAAAGAATTTTTTTTTCCCATCACTACAATAGTATGCAAATGTACCTTACTTAGGAAAAGCTAGAAATATGAGCTGTGTTTCCACAGGACTGAGTACTACAGCAATACTAGGTTGCACATCCCAGCTTACATATCACAGCAACCCTGGTAAGGATTCTCTGACACAGTTTATGTTCCCTGGCATGTGCCCATCAGTTCAGAGTAGGCCAAGTAAAGCTTAAAAAGAGTTTTTCTTAGTTGCATCTCCTGAGATCTGCCTCCCTAGTGCAGGCTTACTAGGAAACATACAGGAGCATAAAGTTTTACCCCTCTCTAGTCCTGACTGGGATGACGGCATCTCCAGGCCTCTTCCACGGCTGTCATATTAACACTAATGCACAGGTCCCAGCAAATGGACACTGTGGAAGAATTGCTTGAAAAGGGGAAACTTAAAGAAAAACTAGGGCCTAACAGAAGTCTGGGCATTACAGAAGCTTGTTTGGGGTGAGACACAGTTGCCGCTTCCAGGATAGCTGGTACACACAGACTCTCCTTCTCCAAGAATCCCTAGGCAGCACAGCCTGCTCCCCTAGCAGCTGCAAAGAGGAGTAATGGAGGATGAAGTGAAGACAACACAACCAAACACTGTTGTACTCCCTGTGTTCAGCTGCTGATAAGCTGCACAGCAACTGACCAATGGGAGATATATGATAAGATGTCCAGTGCTGAACCAGCAAAGATGGCAAATAACTCCTTCCACATGAACTTTGTTCATTATAAGCTCATTATGCCAAAACCCACCTCCATCCTGCAGTAAGACGAAGATGAGGAAAAATGTTAGTGCACTGCTGAATGGGGAGGGGACCTTGGTGACGGAGAAGGCTGAGAAGGCAGAGTTACTAAATGCCTTCTTTGCCTCTGTCTTTACTGCTAAGGCAACCCCCCATGAACTGCAGGGCTCAAGTGGAAGAGATATAAAGGGGCAAGAGGAAGACCTTCCGCTGGTCAAGAAGGATTGGGTTAGGGATCACTTAGGCAAACTGGCCACTTAAAAATCTATGGGCCCAGATGGGATGCACCCAACAGTGCTGAGGGAATTGGCCGAGGTTACTGCTCAGCCTCTCTCCATCATCTTTGAGAGGTCCTGGAGAGCAGGGGAGGTGCCGGAGGACTGGAAGAGAGCCAATGTCACTGCAGTCTTCAAAAAGGGCAAGAGGGAGGAGCCGGGTAACTACAGGTCGACCAGCCTCACCTCCGTCCATGGAAAGGTGATGAAGCAGCTCATCCTAGAGAGCATCTCCAGGCGTATGAAGGAGAAGAAGGTGTTGAGGAGTAGTCAGCATGGATTCACCAAGGGGAAGTCATGTCTGACGAACCTCATAGCCTTCTATGATGGGATGAGTAGCCAGCCAGACGAGGGGAGAGCCATGGATGTTGTCTACCTTGACTTCAGCAAGGCTTTTGACACCGTCTCCTATAATATCTTCATACTGAAGCTCCAGGAGAGTGGTCTGCATGCATGGTGAGGTGGATTGAGAACTGACTGGATGGGAGAGCTCAGAGGGTGGAGATAAATGGGGCCAAGTCCAGTTGGAGGCCTGTGGCCAGTGGTATCCCCCAGGGGTCAGTACTGGACCCGGTGCTGTTCAATTTGTTCATCAATGACCTGGACGAGGGCACGGAGTGCACCCTGAGCAAGTTTGCAGATGATGCCAAGCTGGGTGGTGTGGCCGTCCTAGGGCTGTGCTGCCATCCACAGGGACCTGGACAGGCTTGACAGTTGGGCAGAGAGGAACCTCATGAGGTTCAATAAGGACAGGCGCAGGGTCCTACACTTGGGGAGGAATAACCCCAGGCATCAGTACAGATTAGGGGTCGACCTCCTGGAGAGCAGCTCCACGGAGAAGGACCTGGGAGTCCTGGTTGACGCCAAGTTAACCCTGAGTCAGCAGTGCCCTCATGGCCAAGAAGGCCAATGGGATCCTGGTCTGCATCAGGAGGAGTGTTGCCAGCAGGTGGAGGAAGGAGATCCTGCCCCTCTCCTCAGCTCTGGTGAGGCCGCACCTGGAGTATTGGGTGCAGTTCTGGGCTCCCCAGTATAAAAGGGACATGGAGCTTCTAGAGAGGATCCAGTGGAGGGCAACAAAGATCATTAAGGGAATGAAGCATCTCTTGTATGAGAAGAGACTGAGTGAGTTGGGTCTATTCAGCTTGGAGAAGAGAAGGCTGAGAGGAGATCTGATTAACATGTATAAGTTCATGAAGGGAGAATGTAGGGAGGAGGGGGCCAAGCTCTTCTCATTGGTGGCCAGTGACAGGACAAGAGGCAGTGGGTATAAGTTGAAACACAGGAAGTTCCATCTCCATGTGAGAAAGAACTTCTTTCCTGTGAGGGTGTCAGAGCCCTGGAACAGGCTGCCCAGGGAGGTTGTAGAGTCTCCTTCTCTGGAGGTCTTCCAAACTCGCCTGGATGCCACCCTGTGCCACATGCTCTAGGTGTCTCTGCTTGAGCAGGAAGGTTGGACTAGATGATCTCTAGAGGTCCTTTCCAACCTTGAACATTCTGGGATTATATCCAAGGTCTTGCTACATTTTGATTTTTTTTTTTTTTTGAAATTTTTCTAGAATATGCACCATTTAAAGAACTATTTCAAGGCAAAGAATAAACTAGTGTTTTAGCCAAGAAACAGTTTTCAATGCAGCTGTGACAAACATGCCCATTAGAAGAGCATTACAAATATTTCATGAATTCTCACAACAAATTTTAAAGTGTTTACTATATATATGGACAATGCAGGCTTACTTCAGAGAGATCGACAGAAGTAAATATCTGAAGACTGAACACAGAAGGAAAAAAAAACATATTAAATGACATGCGTAAGTCCATGTTTAAAAAAAAAACATATCAGCAGAACAGAATGTCTGTGACATACTGGGAAAATTTCCAAGACAGTAAAATGAGTATAAAATAATCTCCAGAGAATCTCCATGCCATTTAGATTCTATCATCAGACTTGACAAATATTAGCAAATATGTGCCAAGAAATATTGGCAGCAGAGAATGCAATTTACTTACTGCATTCAATTTATAGACCCAGAAGAGCTAAACCAACACAATTGGACAGGAATTAGAGGCCTAGGTCACTAAATTGCTCCCATCTGTTCATTGCTAGAATCACTGCCTAGATTGTCCAGTGTGAACGCATTGCCAACCCATGGTAGTTTAAATCCCCTTGGACAGCCTGGGGGTTGGCAGATGCAACTTGCAGTGCAGTTGCTATATTGAAACCAGATGCACCAGATGTTGTGTCCCCACCACCATGGAGATGCTGGTGGTGTCAGCCTCAGCTTGTTTCCCTTCCCTCTCTTTCTCGTGACCACAAGCAATACTCTGTCATCATGGAGAGATGCCTGCCAACTCAGCTGCCTTGGGAAGTCAGGATTTGTTTTCCTGAGCAAACTCCAGGTCATACTGGAGCTTCTAAAATACTGAGGGACTATGAAATAGATGGTAAAATTAAAATATGATAAAAACAATGAAAATATGAATATACTATCATATCCTACATATGCATAAAGATGTCCTTTAAACAGGGATGTATTTAGTGTTACCAAAAGTGTTAACTTTAAATGAAGTGTTATTTTGAGAGCACTAGCTTGAAAATGTCAGCTCAGTGCTGGACTAGGACCAAAAAAAAAAAAAATCAATCAGGAATCAGGTAACATTACATAAGGCACTGAATATAAAACACTAGATGAATACATGATATGCATACACTTTTGAATACTGCTGACTTTAGAAATATTTCTAAGATGATAGTATTGGTCACACTGACAGAACATCAAGTGTTGATTTCTCAGTGTCTGTCAGCTTCTGTATCCAGCATGAGCACTCAACCCTCCACTTGGCAGGGCTTAAAAATCAAAACTCAACCCATAAGCATCATCTACTGAGCCAGTGAGAAGTAAATGTGGTTGACTGTGTGGTGAAAGCCATCTGCTCAGCTCCTGATTGTTCAGAAAAGAAACTTACCGCATCCTTTTATCAATTTGATACAGGTTTTATTCAACTAAAGTCTTCATATGCAACTACTTTATACAAAAGCTCACATTAACTCTGTTAACTCTTGTTACTTCCACCACTTTTGGCTTGTGCTATCCATAGTGCCAATGAAAATCTCAGTGCCTGAAAGAGCAGACCAAGATCAGCCCAAATGTTCAAGCACAGTGCATATGATTTTAGTACTTACTGCAACCTACAGCAGCAGCCTCTGTTCACAACTACAGCAATTTTGTGATCAGTCTTAAGATGCCTGATTGCATGAGCACAGCTTTCCTGCTTACAGAATAAACATCAATGTGACCACATTTAAAAGTCAGGCACAAGCTTACATTGCTGAACTGAAGTCAGCATTCTCAGAATTTGGAAGGATCAATTCTAAAGTTTGGTTTTGCATATGGAGGAATAATTCCAATATTTTTTTTTAATCTCCCAACCTACTTCCATAAATATTTGCTGCACCAGACATGGCATACTATGAAGATTTTATAAATATCATTTTGGAATTACCCGTACTCTCCATTTCCTGGTTTTGCTCTGGAGAAGTAACGTTCCTGCCTTAGACTTCTACCAAGGAACTTTCTACCATGCCACCATCTACTGTCTCCACCCAGCACATTCTAAGTGGATGAGCAGATTGAGGAGCAGGGTAATGATTTCACACTGTCTGGTGAGGATGTGGCTACTCTGCCACACTTTCTCAAGCAGATGAAACTACTTAAAAGTAAATGAATGTCAGCACCAAAAGCCTAAATGTCCACCTTGGGGATTGTCCTGTTTCCTTTCATTTCAAAACACAGTGAGTTAACAGGGCCTGAATCTTTTGGCAGAGGTCCATTAATATGACACAGATTTACTTAACAAATCCTTTGTGTTTGCCACAGCTGTAAGACTTTGGCAGGCTTTAGCTTTTCACATTTCCCAGGTTACCTTGGCACCAAACTCTGACTAAATGCCTGCAAGAGATTTTTAACTCTAGCTTTAGAGGAATGATAACCACCACAAGGAAGAATGACAGGTTTCACTAAGTGCCCTAGGGCAGCAAGAACAGTAATGTGCATCAGCTGTGCCTCAAATACTCCCAATACCTCTAGAATACCTGAGGCACAATAGAGAACTGTACTTGTTGCTGTGTTACAGGCTGTGTTGAGATTGCCCCTTTCCCCCTTCCCCTTCCCCTTCCCCTTTCCCTTCCCCTTCCCCTTTCCCTTCTGCTCTCCTCATTAGCTGTTTCACTCTGTCAGCTGATGGAAATGGAAAAAGGAGCTGTGACCTGTATTTTCAAAAGAATTACCTGCAAAGTGAAAGCTTTAAATTTTGGAGCTGAATTTTCTGCTCTATGGAAGGAAAATATAATTAAATCATTTAATGGTATCCTGAAGCCCAGAGAAGCTTTGTGAGGTGTCTATAGTCAATGAGAGAGGCTGTGGCAGAACCTGCTAGGGAGTTACAGGATGAAATTACGCTTCTCTAGAGTCTGGTGCAAAACTCTAACTCCGGGAAACCAGGATTCAAAATACACGTTTTTGCCTCACTGCCCTTTACTCAAATGTCTCAACCCTGGCATTTTTTAAGTTTTCATACTTCTTTCTACTCCTGGCTCTTTTGCACAAAACACATCTTTTTATGGAACCTCCGTTCATGAACTAATATTTTTCTCAGGATAGAATTAGGATATAACTGGATGTAATTCTGTTAATGTCTGTCCAGGAGTTCGCTAGTACAAATAACAAATTTGTCACAAAGATAGGTCCAAGATTTACACTGTAATTTTTTTTTTTCCATGATATGTCCTGCTTGAAGTGCTATTTTAGTGATTCGTTTTCTTCTTCTTTAGTCTGCATTTCCACTGGTGGATTTATTAAGACTTTGCTTTCAGAGGATTTAAGTTTCTTCTTTAAAATAAGGAGAATGAATACACTTGGGATATAGGACACTCCACGTAATAATGCTGGCAGACCCAGGTAGAGCCATCTGGAATAAAAGATGAGCTTCATTAAATAGATGGATTAATGAAACAATGGCAAAAGTATCATGTATCTTTTTTGTGATAAGAGCCAAACTGCTGTAAAAGTTGTGCCCTGAACCTCTTGGATTTTCACCTGGATTAATCTTTTTTTTTTTTTCCACAAGGACTTCCTACTTTTCATTTTTATTATCAAAGCTGTAGTGTGCTAATGTCTGTTTTCATGGCAGATATTCAACGCATGTAAATATGGTCATCGGAACTTTTTGTTTAAAGAATTTGTATCTGTGGCGAAGGTAGCACTTGACAATTCAAGCCAATATCAAAGAGAAGGGTTGTGTTAAATCTCTAACTCAGGAGCAATTTGTGTGCTAGATTAAGTTTGTGTATTATATAATGATGAAGAACATACATCTATATCTCTACACATTTTATAACACAATAAGAAGGAGAAATGCATAAAATAAAAAATATACCTGTAAGTGACAATGTCATACATCCTGCATGCTCCTTCTCCTCCACAGCTCTTCGTACCCCACTTCAAACAAGTGGTGTCTATCAATGCTCCAAAATAAATGGGAGATGGAATTCCAGCTAAAAATTGACAGTAGAAATGATTTATGAATTTCCTATTTTTTCTGATCAACAGGTACACTACAGAATTTGTGTTATTTCTCATCAACTTCATCAGTCCTGATCTCTTTCAGCATGAAGCATACTCTCTACTTTTCATATGTTTCCTCTTCTCTCTTATCCACCTACTCTCAACAAAAAATTGCGTATTTAACAATAAATACATATTACAATATAAAAGACATATATTGTGATTCCTACTCAAAACTCAACCTTTACTCTTACCAATGAGAACGTGTTGTGTTCAGTGAACACTTGAGAGAAGGGAAGGAATACAAGATGGCTTGATGAGTCACCAATATAAATGCACACAAAAGGAAAGCTGTTTTAATTTGTTACCCTGTCTAGATTTATTGAAAAAAATATTCCCTACACAAAGCTTCCATAGAGATGGACAGCCATACCATGCCTATACCCCAGCTCTGAACTATACCTAATTCCAGGTAAGTTCTAGAGATGCTTCCAAAGTGCATTAGAGCTTTTCTTACCAAATACTCTTGAAGCCAGTCCATGGATACCCACTCCTAATGATTTTTCTTCAGGCTTTAGAGACCTAGATGACAATTACATCATACGCAGATTAACAAAGGTGACATAAATAAGAAATAGTAATCTCTTTTGTTTTGTTTCAGTCAAATTCTTCATCACATTATGCTCAAATAATTCTGACTAGAGCAGTGGCTGAAGAAGTTCATAATTTTTCATTACATGACTTTGACTGAATTTCCCTAAGCAGGCCTGTCAGATCACCAAAGGAAAGGCTATTCTTATTGTCCCTGCATCAAGGCCAAGGCAAGAAGACAGTGGTGGCTTAATCATCATCGTGGTGATGTGATCAATAAGCAGATGGATGTTATGCACCTTTCACTATTATCTTGATGCATTGACTCAGCGATCTTTCATTAATTCAGGATACAGATGACAGACAGAAGTAACATCAGTTTATAAAGCTATCAACATTTAGCACAACACTAAACCCTAACAGTCAGCACAGAAGTGGCATAAGATCTTTCTAGTCTTCCTCCATCCATGCAAAGTAACAAGTGCCTAACTCTTGGAAGTGTTTGACCTCAGAATAAAAAGCCCAGGAGGATTCTTAAGATAAGAACACTTCACTGTACCTTATTAAGACCATATACCCAGGCATGGCTGATAAGGAAAAAATGAAGCTGCAGACTAATGACAATATTAAAAAATAATGAAGCATCTTGTCACAGTTTTCTTCTTTGTCACACTGGCCCAGAATTGCAGAGACATTTTGAGATGAAAATCCTGAGGCTGCAATGCAGGTGCAGTTTTCAAATACCTGTCAAAAGAGCATTTTAATCACATCGACCTGTTAAAATGCACACACTGAGTGTGAAACTCACACAATTGGTGCCCTGCTCATTCTCCTGAGTCTATGTCACACGTGTAGCCCTGCACTGTGGCCTCTCTCCCCATCTGCTAGGCATAGGTCCATCAGTCAGGTATAGATGATGTCCAAGGTCAGAGCAGGAGGGAGTCAGGGTACTATTATGTAGCTGGGAACACACTACCTCAAGCAGGTCATTATCAAAACTACCTCTGTAGAAACCAGAGATAACTGATTTAAGACCAGGTCATAATATCCTCACTCACATGCTTGCTTCTACCAAATCAACGATCATCTTCAGAGAAGAAGGGCTGACAAATGTCACCCACAGTAAGAAAGGGCATCAGCAGTTGGCTCTTACTAAGTATTCTCTGAAATATTTGAATAGTATGAAGGATTCCTAAAATCTGTATGGCTTGTTTTCTTGTTTAAGTTTTTATTTTCAACAGTGTTCCATCTAATTAGAACTTATAAATAAATTAATTATGAAAAACTGTATGCTTACAAAGGAACTTAGGATAGCATAGACTCTGCAGTACTCAAATATGTATTTAAATCTACAAAGTGAAAGAGATTTTTATATTCACTCTATAAAATCTCATTCTGACTAATGGAGTGCTCAGGATTCAGATACGCTGACAATACCTTGTGAACAGCTTCTCACAGTGTTTTAAATATTTTGACTCCTATTATTCTTTATATTATTTTAAACTAATTTTTTTATTCAGCTTGGAATTTCTGTTGCCACTCCACAGATTTGTCCTATAAGTCTGTCTCCTATAAGTCCAATTAAATGTAGAGGTATGGATATTTCTTCTCCTATTCCTTAAGTACTGTATTTCATAGCTACAGCACAAAAAAAAAAAATAATAATGTGTGCTTTACCATATGTTTTCCAGTCCCTGTTGAGGCTTTGCACCCAGCAAGACAAGGCGACACATAAGTGACTCCATTATCCCCACAGACAGGGTCCCATATTTTCAGTGTGCAATTACAATCATTGTTGCAGCCAGCAAGGAGAGTATTTTCTGTATATGAAACATGCTCTCTCCTGAAATACATTTAGAAGTTGAATAAATAGTTTAGTAATGAAATCCCTAGTATAAACCTTTGAAATGCTTAAGTTTCTATTCCAGCTCAAGTGCTGATCCAAGACACAGCCAAACATGCTCCCTTTCCAGCAGTGATGCCTGTTTATCTTTTCATACATTATTATGCTATAGGACGTACTCTTAACTAGATATACAACCCTAGTCCAACCCCCCTGCTCACGCAGGGACACCTAGAGCACGAGGCACAGGACGGCATCCAAGCGGGTTTTAAAGATCTTCAAAGAAAGAGACTCCACAACCTCTCTGGACAGCCTGTTCCAGGGCTCTGGCACCCTCACTGTCAAGAAATTTTTCCCTAAGTTCCTGTGGAACTTTTGGTGCGTCAGCTTGTGGCCGTTTCCTCTAGTCCTGTCACTGGCCACCACTGAAAAGAGGCCGCCCCGTCCTCCTCACTGCCTCCCTTGAGGTATTTATAGACACTGATCAGGTCCCCCCTCAGCCTTCTCTTCTCCAGGCTGAACAGGCCCAGCTCCCTCAGCCTTTGCTCATAGGGCAGATGTTCCAGGCCCTTGAACATCCTTGTAGCCCTGCGCTGGACTCTCTCCAGCAGCTCCACATCCCTCTTGTCCTGAGAGCCCAAAAACTGGACACAGTACTCCAGATGTGGCCTCACCAGGGCTGAGTAGAGGGGGATGATCACCTCCCTCGACCTGCCGGAGAGAGACCTTCTTAATGCACCCCAGGAGCCCGTTGGCCTTCTTGACCACCAGGGCACACTGCTGCCTCATAGTCATCTTGTCATCCACCATGACGCCCAGGTCCCTCTCTGCGGGGCTGCTCTCCAGCAGGTCAACCCCTAATCTGTACTGGTGTCCGGGGTTATTCCTACCCAAGTGCAGGACCCTGCACTTGCCCTTGTTGAACTTCATGAGATTTCTAAGCACCCAGTCATCCAGTCTGTCCAGGTCCCTCTGGATGGCAGCACAGCCCTCAGGGCTATCAGCTACTCCTCCCAGTTTCGTATCATCAGCAAACTTGTTGAGGGAGCACTCCAGCCCTTCATCCAGGTCATTAATGAATAAGTTGAACAGGAGTGGACCAAGGACCGACCCCTGGGGGACACCGCTAACTACAGGTCTCCAACTAGACTCTGCGCCACTCACTACCTCTCTCTGAGCCCTTCCATCGAGCCAATTCCTAATCCACCTCCCCATCCACTCATCTATCCCACACCTTTGGAGCTTGCCCACGAGGATGCTGTGAGGGACAGTGTCAAAAGCCTTGCTCAAGTCCAGATAGATGACATCCACCGCTCTGCCCTCATCTATCCAGCCAGTCACTCCATCAAAGAAGGTGATGAGGTTAGTCAAGCAGGATTTCCCCTTCCAGCAGTCATGCCTGTCTATCTTTTCATACATTATTATGCTATAGGATATACTCATAACTAGGTATACGAACCCAAGAGCATTCTTTTCATGTATCATTTAAAACAGGAATAACCAGTTAGAGCTATATACCTAGTGTCTCACATAGTTCTAAAGACTGGAAAAGTTAGATCCTTGAGGTGAAAAGTACCTAGTGGTGTTTTGCAAAACTGTGAAGTCACCGTTGACTTTGACAATGAACACTTCATTCCAGTGTTGTGCCTTACATAACATACCCTTCATATGAAACTGTTAAGCCAGCGACTGGAGAAGCATCACAGATAGTCCAATAGGCACTAAAGTAGAGAAGGTATTCCAATAAAGATATCCAAAACGCTATGGTTGCAGCCTGAGAGGTATTTGTTTTGAACTTCTTCATGAACAAGCCTCCAAAAAAATATCCAATGCATATAACTGGTAAGTTGTAAACACCTGTTTAAAAGAATAATATCTCTTAAAATCAATAAGAGACCGTCCAAGATAGCTATAAAGGAAGAATGTGCATATAATTTGGCAAAGATTCACATAGTGCTGCTAGCCACTTAATCTATCTGACGTTCTCTTGCATGCCAATAAGACAGTCAAAGTTGTGAACTTCTGAGAGAACCAATGGCTAGGACTCAAATAATTCACTTGGATGGGGGGACTGTGTTGAAATCCTGTCTTATTTTGTGTTGAAATCAGACTACGGTTATAGACTGCGATTTTTTGAGAAAGCAACTCAGAATTAGGATCACATCATGGAGCGCGTCCTTGCCTACACAGAGCATCACAGAAAGAAAGAACATGCTGATTCAGAATGCAATTAATGTCCATACACACTTACATACTTCACTCTTTCAGAGTTTGACATTTTAACAAAGCAAAGGTGGATTGAGAGGTATGTAGGAACTAGTTTTACACAAACATCACATGTCTTGGTTGCCTTTGCTCAAGATTATGTTGATTCTTTAGAAATTCTTGACAGCATATGAGCGCCAATAGCATGAGAAAAAGAGAGGAGACATTAAATGAGACCTGCTCTTCTCTCAGAGTACTCTATAAGTACCCTTTTTCAGTCCAACTGCCATAGGTACTTTGAATACTCAAGATGATCAGACTGAAAAAGAACCCTGCAGTGGTGCAATGGCACTCTCTACATACAGAGATGTACGCTAGCTATAAAACTTTGTATGCAGAGCTTCAAAACACTGATGACAAAGGATATTAGGTTGAACCTACTGTTTCAGGATACTGAAACTACTTGCCATTAGCATAATCTCTTTGACATTACTTGTGCAACTGGTACAAATTTTATCAGATGATATAACATATCAAGTGAATTCTTCCGGGACACCCTAAAAGRTGGGAAATGGACTACCGCAAAATACTGCATAGAAAATCTGGAGACAGCTGGTAGAAAATGCAAAATGATTATTTAGAATGCTTTGTAATRAGAAAKYTCTCCCRTGTAGAAGCAATTGACTCTAGCATGTATATACATGTATATATACATATGCACATGCATACATGCATAGTGCATGTATAGAGAAAGAGAATTTTCATCTAGGTGGTAGATCAGAAAAAAAGGGAAAATGTGAATGTACCAATTAAAAAGATGGCATCCGATGCAGATTTTCCAAACTGCTGTTCCAAATATTTTGGCATGAAGGATATCATGCCATTGTATGCGCTGAACTGTAACACGGTTATGCATATAAATAACATATATACTCTATTGTGAAACAGAGCCTTGAGGTACGGTATGAAATCTGGAATGAAAGAATGCAACAAGTTAGTGTGATGCTTTCTGAAATGAATCATCCATTGCTCAGTATGGCTGAGGAGGAAAGAACGGAGCAGAGATGGTTTTTAACTCTATCAGGTTAATTCTTGTACTTGGAGCAGAGATGGTTTTTAACTCTATCAGGTTAATTCTTGTACTTGGACAGACACCACAGGCCAAAGGCTGTTCACTTAGTGAAGACTTCCCCTGTTTCTCTTCCGTGACTGGAGGCAAACACACACAATCACACAGAGCAGTKACTGATGCTCATCAAAAATCTCATCATAAAGTTTTCCTGAAGCTCATGAGTTAGACCACGAATGAATCTTGTGACTACAGATTTGCAGCAGCACCTACTGCTCACCGATTCTCAATTCTTTTCCCTTCATCCCATCCCTGCAGAGCATCTATCAGAACCCCCTTCTGGCACGTTGGAAGCAAAAGATTGCAAAGGGGAAAGAACACACACTACAGACAGATACAGACTAGATAGCKGGCACTACCTGTCAYAGGGACCTGATCACTAACTTTGGGTAGCACTACTCTTTGTGATGGGAAAGAGAAAGACAGGGGAGAAGAGGCCTAAAGTGACCCTGGTTATTCTCATCACATCTCAAACTCTGGATCCYTCAGTCCTCAGCAAGGTAAACCTCTGAGAAAATAATTTACACATGTCTTTCCGCTGAGTAATGCCCATTAAATCAGGACTTGAACCATAAAAAAAAMCCCTCTTTGTCTCATGGGCTTTATCAATTACTGTGCTAAGCTATTGTCAAGAAATCCTGCAGCAAAAACATAAACTTCTGTAGAACAATGACCATGATTCTTTGAAAATGGCACCAGTGAGCAGTGATACGTAGCTTCTAAATATCTCAGGAAAACAGGATCATTATATCAGTATTGCAAAAATGACTCAAATATTTAAACACACTGAGTAGGCTGTCTTCTTTATATGTGCTGTACAGTTTAGAATCACAGTTTTGTGCAGAAGACATTGCCATGTTAACTTGAACTATCATACTTCAATTTTGAATTTCACATGGCTATACTTTCTAATTGAGGAGATTCAAGGGCTGTGGACATTCATATTAATACAGAAGAAAGGGTGAGCAACAGTCTAAGYTAGGAACCTTGCCTCCCTGAATGAGTATAGAATCATAGAATCATAAAATTCTTCAGATTGGAAGGGACCTCTAGAGATCATCTAGTCCAACACCCCTGTACATGCAGGGTCACCTAGAGCACGAGGCACAGGACGGCATCCAAGCGGGTTTTGAAGATCTCCGAAGAAGAAGACTCCACAACCTCTCTGGGCAGCCTGTTCCAGGGCTCTGGCACCCTCACTGTCAAGAAATTTTTCCCTAAGTTCCTGTGGAACTTCTGGTGCGTCAGTTTGTGGCTGTTTCCTCTAGTCCTATCACTGTTCACCACTGAGAAGAGGCCGGCCCGCTCCTCCTCACTGCCTCCCTTGAGATATTTATACAGACTGATCAGGTCCCCCCTCAGCTTTTTCTTCTCCAGGCTGAACAGGCCCAGCTTTCTCAGCCTTTGCTCATAGGGCAGATGTTCCCGGCCCCTGATCATCCTCGTAGCCATACATTCTTCATAGCTTCATTTGGGGCTACATGACAGCAGAGAAAGAAGTTATTTTTATCAAATGAAGTTGAAATACAAACCAAAAGGTGAGCATTTACTCAAAATATGGTGAATATAGAGAGGTTTATAGAGAGGTACATAGAGAGGTAGCTCATACTTGGAGCTGGGTGTCCAGAATCGTGAGGCTACTCTGAAGCTCATAGCTTTTGACATATTATATTCATTTATGTTTTTAACTAGTGCAAWAATTAGAGGGGAAAAAATAGCTGTCTGCAGATATATAGGGCTGAAAACACACAGATGTGAATGTTTCCATTGGTAGCTTGAACTGTTATAAGCCAAAAAGATCCTTCTTCAACGAGCCATTACGTGTTGGTGAGACGCTTAAGCATCTGTCATTTCCCTCTTGTGTCCTTAAGCTGGCCTCCAGAAGTACATAAGACTTGTGCAAGTTTTTGGCACAGTGGATTTAGGGACACGTGTAACTAGTATTTTCCATTTGTTCACAGCTCACTGAAGTGTAACATTCTTAATGAGATTTTAATGCATTAAACCCCTGGGAAGTAAACAAAACAAAAGAAAAGGAAGAAAAGCTTCACATCTACACATACATGAAATTCAGGAGGGGTGGAAAAGGAGTAAATTTAGGACTTGAATGCATGCTATTATTTTTCTACTTCTGTAAAAGGCATTCTAAATCCCTGTAAAAATCCTTTGTACTAGAGAGAGCTGAATAACAGATGTATGCATTTCATACCTTTGACCCATATTTACACACAAAAATAAACAGACAWGGTAAAGACAAAACTAAGATAACAACACAACTTGCCTTTAGCAATCTCATACATGTTCTGCTTGGCTTCATTTTTATCATTTTCTTGCAATAGTACTACACTTTTTTTRCTGAGCTCTTCMGATTCTTTGGTTTCTCCTTCCTTCACAAGGGTCTTGGGCAAAAACCAAAAAGGTATTCCTGCGAGGAGATTCAGTGAGGCGCAAATCAAAATGCCCAGCCACCACGCACCAACCCAACGGGCATCAGTAACTGTTATAGCTATGTCCTCTAAAAAGGAAGAGAAAAAAAAAAAAAACCCACATCTCATATTAGCTCACATTTTGTTTGCTGTTATTGTTTTCCAATAAGATAAGTTTATAAGATAACCTATAAGTAGTTTTATTCACTCAGGTGTGGACTTCAGACTTTTATTGAATAATACACACTGATTTTTCATTCTAAAAGAAACACTAGCAAGCTCAGATAAAACTAATAAAGCTCATARYAGCGCAGAAACAGTTAGTGCTGATAACTGTGTGATGCCACTCATGTCTACTGATGTGTATGGAAGTTTCTACATATTTATCCATTACCTGCATTTACTGATCCCACATCCACAAACAGTTTTGCACAGAATGATCCCAACAAGAAACCAATGAATGGTCCAATCACAGTTGCTGTRTGTAGACACCCTGACATATGAAAAGGTGAAAACATACAAAATCAAAGCCTATACATACTTTTTTTTGCAATTATTACAGATATTTAGAACAATTCTTCTAAATAGATAGGCCTAAAACAGGCTCAAGTCAACAAATTAGTAAGAAATATTTAAACTACAAGCTCTACAATACAATTATTTAGATAAGGCAGCAAAGTCCTTCACTCAATTTCCTTTATTCGACTAATGGGAGTTATGAGAAACCTCCTTTTGCTTTTCATTATTTGCACTTTTATTTTAGGAATAGGAGTTAGTGCAATAAGGCGTGGTACTTATAGATTTACCCAAGTAAAAAGGTGAATTCTCTGCTTTGGCAAAATCCTCCAAATATGAAATGCCCAAAGGCATGATGGGAGTTTCACCCATTCCTCGTATTATGTTTCCAATCATCACAAATACCCACAGCTTGGATCCAGGCCCTTTTTCACAATCTATGAATAAAATAAGAAGCCAGAATTAATGTTTTCATTTTAACTATTAATTGTGATTTACTAATGAAGTGAAAGTATTAACCAGCAGCTTAAGCTTTGACGGGTAAAAGAGGAAGTAAGTAGTTGTGCTCATAACACTTCAGAATCAGAAGAAAATTCAAATAACTTCCCACATCACAGGGAAGACGGGCTCACAAGTGTGACAAAAATATCACTGTAAGCTAATAGGGAAACAGTTAATTTGTCCAAGAAAATGCATGAGAAAGAGGATCTCTGGGTTCTGTTGGCCATCAGATGTCTGTTTAATTTAAGGAAAATTACACTGTCCATCTGTAATTCTTTGTTACAGTCAAGTGGAAAAAAAAGTAGAGTATGTGAAATCTTTAAATGAAAGATTCATAAGAAGTGCTATTAAGCCTGTGTTCTTCCTAACTGTTCCTTCTGAATTTGGAAAAATTATCTTCTTAAGTAACATGCAATCATGGAAAGTTTGGAAACCAAGTTCTTTAATAAATATAGACACAAGAAACTACAGAATAACGACATTTCATTTTGATGTCACAGTGCAAACACAATAATATTAAAGCAGTTAAATTTAGCTTTAGCACACAGAATCAGAGTCACGCAATGGTTGAGGCTGGAAGGGATCTCTAGGGATCATCTAGTCCAATTCCTCTGCTCCAGCAGGGACACCCAGAGCACAGGGCACGGGGCGGCATCCAGGCAGGTTTGGAAGATCTCCAGAGAAAGAGACTCCATAGCCTCCCTGGGTAGCCTGTTCCAGGGCTCTGTCACTCTCACAGGAAAAAGTTCTTCCTCATATGGAGATGGAACTGCCTGTGTTTCAGCTGGTACCCATTACCCTTTCTCCTGTCACTGGCTGCCACCAAGAAGAGTATGGCCCCTCGTAGGAGAGTTTTCTCTTTACATTTTCCCCTCAGTTATTTACACCAACAGTCAATAGGGACTTCCATGAGATAATCTGTCCTGACCTACAGCAAGGAGCATGAACATCTCTATAGCAAGGGACACGCTCTGAAAGTTCTCTGTAGTCTCCTTCCACTTTCTATTAAGGGACTCCATAGAGTTCAGTCTAANTTTGGCAAAATCCTCCAAATATGAAATGCCCAAAGGCATGATGGGAGTTTCACCCATTCCTCGTATTATGTTTCCAATCATCACAAATACCCACAACTTGGATCCAGGCTCTTTTTCACAATCTATGAATAAAATAAGAAGCCAGAATTAATGTTTTCATTTTAACTATTAATTTTAATTTAGAAATGAAGGGAAAGTATTAACCAGCAGCTTAAGCTTTGACAGGTAAAAGAGGAAGTAAGTAGTTGTGCTCATAACACTTCAGAATCAGAAGTAGCTTCAGCTTTTTCTGGAACAGAGTTTAAAATCCATTCATGCTCACACCACACTTTTCCCAACCAGATGGCAGTGCTGGTCACTATATAACTTATTCTTTTCTCTGTACACATCCCCATCAGGAGATATTTTTTTTCTTTTCATGACAGCGGATACAAGGGACTCTCTGGACATCTGTGCAAGGGAGATGAGACCTTCTGAGCTTGTAGATGAAGGTCCTTCTAACATCTCCTGCTTCAAGGCTGATGGTGACCTACCTCAGAGCTTGGTGGGCCTCTTGACACTTAATATGATGCGAGTAAATTCTTGGAATGACGCTCATAATTTACATTTGCTAATAGTGACAGCTAGTTAAAACTACCCTTTTTATCAATATTATCAATACCAATATTATGCCATGCACTTCCATTTCAAAACAAATATAAATGCTGAATCATCTAGTTTTCACTTAGAAAGCAGCTCCTTTTACAAGATTTTCATGTTAGATGGCAACATGTTCCTGTATTTGTCTGTTTGCTGTGGCAAAAGTACTGCAGTCTCTCATGAGACTTGTTTTTGGATGCTGAAATGAAACACGTTACTTTGATCTTCTTAATAGAAAAAAAAAGTTAAATTGAACAATTTTAATGGGAAAAGCTTACTTCAAAAAAAAAACTTGCTTTTGAGAATATTGTATTTAATTTCAAAATTTTCTAAAATGTCTCAAAGAAAGTTTCAACTTCCTAGACGACAGGTTAGCAAGTTTATGACCACTCTCTAAGTGAAAACATTACCATTCAGAGACCAGGCTCAGGTCAATCCTATCAATATCAGATTCCTGTCAACAAACAACCATGAAACAATCCACATTTAATTGTAGTCAAATTCAAATAACTTCCCATATTACAGGGAAGATGGGCTCACAAGTGTGACAAAAATATCACTGTAAGCTAATAGGGAAACAATTTGTCCAAGAAAATGCTTGAGAAAGAGGATCTCTGGGTTCTGTTGGCCATCAGATGTCTGTTTAATTTAAGGAAAATTACACTGCCCATCTGTAACTCTTTGTTACAGACTAGTGGAAAAAAAAGTAGAGTATGTGAAATCTTTAAATGAAGGATTAATAAAGATTAGTAAGAAGTGCTATTAAGCCTGTGTTCTTCCTAACTGTTCCTTCTGAATTTGGAAAAATTATCTTCTTAAGTAACAAGCAATCATGGAAAGATTGGAAACCATGTTCTTTAATAAATATAGACACAAGAAACTACAGAATAACGACATTTCATTTTGATGTTACAGTGCAAACGCAATAATATTAAAGTAATATGATTTAGCTTTAGCGCACACAATCAGAGTCACACAATGGTTGAGGTTGGAAGGGACCTCCTCTAGAGATCATCTAGTCTAACCCTCCTGCTCAAGCAGGGACACCTAGAGCACGGGTCACAGGGCAACATCCAGGCGGGTTTGGAAGATCTCCAGAGGAGACTCCACAGCCTCCCTGGGCAGCCTATTCCAGGGCTCTGTCACTCTCACAGTGAAGAAGTTCTTCCTCACATGGAGATGGAACAACTTCCTGTGTTTTAATTTATATCCATTACTCTTCGTCCTGTCACTGGGCGCCACTGAGGAGAGTTTGGCCCCATTCGCTTTACACTTTTCCCTCAGGTATTTATACATATTGATCAGAGTCCAGCTCAATTGTCCCTTCTCGAGGTTAAACAGGCCTAGTGCACAATGCTTCACATGTAGAATATCATCATAGAGCAGAAAATTAATTGTGGGATTCATCTCACCTAATTTTTGTCAGTCACTGATCATCTAAGTTTCCAACAGTCAATAGGGACATCCATGAGATAATCTGCTCTGACCTACAGCAAAGAGCATGAACATCTCTATAGCAAGGGACACGCTCTGAAAGTTCTCTGTAGTCTCCTTCCACTTTCTATTAAGGGACTCCATAGAGTTCAGTCTAANCAAAGGCATAACTGAAGAATTCTCAGATGGTGAAATGCTACTTTCAATATGGTACCTGTTCAAATCAAAATACAGGATTTATGAATTAAGAATATATTAGATCCAGTAATGATCTATGATATATTAGATTCAGTAATGAAGCTATCTAGAAGGAGACTATGTAGCTACAGAAAAAAAAGTCAACTGAGCCTTAGTAATAAAGCAAGGTAGGAGAAGAAATTAGGAGAAGAAATGAAGGCAGTGTTATATCCAAACTTGCATCTTGTCTCTAACATAACCTTGTAACAGATGCTTGAAAAGATGGTGAAACACACTAAAGAAGACCACATATTATCTTCTCTCCTCTTCTTCATGTATTTTAACCCAATTACACTCTGAGTGGACGATGCCACTGAGGTGTCAGAAACATACCACATTGGGCCAAACAAGATTAAAATCCTGAAATATCTTCTTTTCTCAAAACCAAGGAAACAAAAGGGCAGGGGATGCCAGCCGCCCAGCAGAGGAGTGACTCTCCTCAGGAAGTGATTACTGACTTTTGAAGCCCTCTCAGAAACAAAATGAAAGGAGATACTCTAAAATTATTCCATATCCCATACTTTTCTCAATAAGGAAACTCGCTTCAGTGGGAGAAGTTCTCGATTAAGGCAGGTAAGAGTCACAGAAGCTCTTGTGAGCTAAGCAAAATACTCACTGTCCCATTAGGAAATGTGGAAGTGATATTAAAAGACAGCCAAATGACAGAACTGTGCAGCCCAAGGCAATTATTCTTGGTCTATGAAGCTTTGCTCCAAAGTAACTCACAAATGCTATCAGCAGCAAGTTGCCTGAAAAAAGAATGAATTTCATTATTTACAAACTAAGGCATTTTGGGTATACCTTGCTAGATCTATTATTTCCCCAGTTTTGGGAGTACTTTATCTAGACAGGGAATTTGCTAAAGATGCAACAGTTCTCTCCTGTATCTATTGTCTGTTTTTCTGGAGGAGTTACACTAGGCAGGAATAAACATGAGAACAAAACCTAAAATAGAAGGGCTATCATAGTGACAGAGAAGATTTTGACTGCACCTACATATAGAAAAAGAATCCCCACCATTAGATTTTTGATTTAAATAGATTAATAGATTTATATTTAGAATTAAATTTAAATATTTTTATATTTAAATATTTAGATTCAAATATTTAAATTTTACTTCTTCAGGAAATTATTCTCCTATTTTTAATGTGTGGGAAATACAGAAGTTTATAAGCTTACATAGAGAAAAGAGGAATAATAAACTGATATTATTTTCAAAAAGCATTTAATAGGATTATTTTAAAAAATATTTTTGTCCTTAGTGTCATTTAAAAGTATAAATTATCTTTAAAAAATTGAAATCCCCAAATCAGATCATTTGCTATACTCATTTACTGCTGAAGCAGCTATTTTTATGGGACCTGATTCATAAAAGGAGGTTTAATTCTTATTAAACCTCCTTTTATGAATCAGGTCCCATAAAAATAACAATTGTTAACACTCTATTTTTTTTTCTTTTGACAGAAATATGACTCCAACTTACAAGCATCATGCTTTGAATGAAGTTTACATAATGGCTATAAAGACTGAATTGAATGAGCAGCTTGAATAGCACTAAAAGATGTACACTTGTATACTTCTAATAAATTCATTATGCCTGGCATATTCACCGTTTCTTAATCATTTAAATCTTAATGTAATTAAGATTTACAGTTCACAGTTAGATGGAGATAGGAATGCTACAATATGTTCTTTAAAAGAAGTCATACGAGAGGAAAAATTATTTAAGATAATTATCTTTAAACATACCACATTACCAATTAGCAATTTCAGTTTGGGCTTGTTTGTTTGTTTGTTTTTGAGTTTTTGTTATATATATGTATACATATATATATATATATACTTTGATTGGCCTTATCAGACTGCTTGGCAGACAGTGGACGGAGTGGCACAGAGAGGAGAGCCGCCTCTTCTCTTTGCACATATAGTTAGCAGAGACCAGAAAAAATTATGAGTAGGGTCTAGATTCCTCTCCCTGTCTGTGTTGACTGTTTTCTCCGCTGAACCAGAGGTACCAGAGGATCCAGTCTGGTAAATGCATCCTCTGGTAAGCTCCACACAGATGTATTTTGAAGCTATCAAGACTTTTTGTTGGCTTTGGTGGCCATGTTAAAAGGTGAGCCTGTCATTTCGCAATAAAGGTCACTCCTAGGGTCACTCATAGGATGTCACTGTCATTGGAACTAGAAGTTTCTTACAGTTATACAAATATGAAACATAAAATCCTTTTGGGTTTGATTCAGGAAACAAGCCGCTTCAATNCAAAGGCATAACTGAAGAATTCTCAGATGGTGAAATGCTACTTTCAATATGGTACCTGTTCAAATCAAAATACAGGATTTATGAATTAAGAATATGTTAGATCGACCTTATAAATCTGTCCTTCAGTAATGAAGCTATCTAGAAGCAGACTACGTAGCTACAGCAAAACGTAAACTGTGCCTTAGTAATGAAGCAAGATAGGACCAAAAAAATAAGGAGAAGAAATTAAGGCGGTGTTATATACAAATTAGCATCTTGTCTCTAGCATATCTTTGCAACAGATACTTTGAAATATGATGAAACACACTAAAGAAGACCACATATTATCTTCTCTCCTCTTCTTCATGTATTTTAACCCAAAACAAGATTAAAATCCTGAAATATCTTCTTTTCTCAAAAACAAGGAAACGAAAGGGCAGAGGACGCCAGCTGCCCAGCAGAGGAGTGACTCTCCTCAGGAAGTGATTACTGACTTTCGAAGCCCTCTCAGAAGCAAAATGAAAGGAGATACTCTAAAATTATTCCATATCCCATACTTTTCTCAATAAGGAAACTCGCTTCAGTGGGAGAAGTTCTCAATTTAGGCAGATAAGAGTCACAGAAGCTCTTGTGAGCTAAGCAAAATACTCACTGTCCCATTAGGAAATGTGGAAGTGATATTAAAAGACAGCCAAATGACAAAACTGTGCAGCCCAAGGCAATTATTCTTGGTCTATGAAGCTTTGCTCCAAAGTAACTCACAAATGCTATCAGCAGCAAGTTGCCTGCAAAAAGAATGAATTGTCTGTTTTTCTGGAAGAGTTACACTAGGTAGGAATAAACATATCATAGTGAAAGAAGAGGGATATCATAGTGAAAGAAGAGGTTTTGACTGCACCTACATATAGAAAAAGAGTTCCCACTATTGGGAATTCCACTGGGGAATACCAGTATTCACAGACAGTGGACAGAGGGTCAAAGAGTGGAGAACAGTCTCTTCTCTTTGCACATATAGTTAGCAGAGACCAGGAAAAAGTATGAGCAGAGTCTTGATTCCTCTCCCTGTCAGTGCATATGAGTGTGTGTTGAACGTTTTCTCCGCTGAGCCAGAGGTACCAGAGGATCCAGTCTGAGACCTACAGGGTGCATCCTCTGGTGAGCTCTACACAGATGTTTTTTGAAGCTACCAAGACTTTTTGTTGGCTTTGGTGGCAATGTTAAAAGCTGAGCCTGTCATTTCGCAATAAAGGTCACTCCTAGGGTCACTCCTAGGGTGTCACTGTCATTGGAACTAGAAGTTTCTTACAGTTATACAAATATGAAACATAAAATCCTTTTGGGTTTGATTCAGGAAACAAGCCGCTTCAATCAACTTGGAGATCATTGACGAAAAGAACCATAAAACTGGTAAATTGACCTTAAATTTAATACAAGTTATTCTAAGATAGCACATAAATTAGCTGAACCAGTTTCTAATTGTTCCTTCTTCGAGKAAAGTTTTCCCATTGCTTTCCAAGGCACTAAATACAGTAGCAGTTCAGAGGGTGGCACAGTGTTGCTCACTGTTCTCTCTCATACAACCAATGACAGATGGACAGCAGAGTCATTAACACATGCTCAGGCAACATACTATTTTTTGAAGGAATAAAAAATAGAAAAACGAGTGATTACCGATTTCAAAACTTCCATTAATGATCCCCACTAAAGAAGCTGGAATATTAAACTGCTTCTCTATCTGTGTGTACATGCTGTTCATGTAAGCACCCGACATGGTTTTGCCAACATATGCAAATGATAGCGCCAGCAGAAATATCTGGAGGGGAAAAAAAAAAAAAAAAAAAAGACAAGAAAAGCAGTCCTCTTGCATAGCAATTGCTTCAATGAATACAAAGAGGAAGGGAGATTTTGCTCTTCATCCCATCCCAGTCACCAAGACATTCCCCAGCCAAGACAGGCACAACACTCTCACTCCAACCATGTGCCTGCTGCAAGATTGCCATCTGCAGGGCTGCAAAACATCTGCAGCCAGAGGAAAATAAWTAAAGAAGAAGAAAAAGAAAGGAATGCACTCAGTGCAAGATCTTTGCACTCTTCACTCAGCTGAGTGATAACACTCTTGCAGGAACAAGATTGTTGTCTTTGATAGAATCACTTCTTTGAGTAGTTGCTCTCCATTCCCTGGAGAGGTCAGGAGCCCAGAATGAGTCCTTAGAAAGGGAGTGGTAAATAGCTGGTACTTTTTATGAGAAGTTCTTATTTGATAGTAGTAAAAAAACGGAAAATTTACAAAGATTTGCATTTGTACTCAAATCTTTTTCATTTTAGGATACTTAGGAGAGAAGAGGAATAGTAATTTTAAAAACATCTGCTGCAAATCCTAAAAAGTGACATATTAGGGCTTTTAATTACTRTGAAAAAGAAACTATTATATWTTTTTTACAGTTTCTGAACAAYTTGAGTAGATKSTGTTTGTCAGTAGCCAATTTTTACTGCCACGTGCCGTGACAGAATTGACAAAACTCACTTCATGGCTTAAAGAAGGAATAGTAACTACATCAAACGAGGGCGATTCCACAAGTTTAGAGAARGAGCTTCCGAAGAGCAATCAGGCATTCCTACTAACACYYYRWAAGGMATAAAKTTCAGGGACACAGATAGCCACACATTTGCTTACMAACCTGCTTRACCTCAAAGATAAAGGCACTAAGGACAGAAAAATCACCCCAGAGATTGTTCATTTACTTACTCAATATTTTAACTTGACTACAAGTTCAAGTCTTCGACTATTGTGCAAACAATTATAATTGTGCATTTGGATAGACTTGYTAAAACAATTCTGTACCTTAAGCTTGGAAATGCAGCAGAATTTCTCTCCTGCACCTGGYTTCTGAGCTTCTTTCATTTTGCTTTGTTGAAGCAATTCCAGTGTCTGTTTCTGAATTGTCCTAGTGAAAGAAAAAGAAGAAACATGTTTTTCTCATGCTTGCAAATAACCAGATTCCTTCTGAGGGCACATATTTGAGCACCTTCTCCAGATAAATGCATACTGAATTTGGACAAWTATACAAGAGAAAACAATATYTTCTAATCAAGAAAATTGKCATGCTATTTTTCATCAGGTAWTGTATGCCATCAATAGGAAGGATCCAGCTGCCAGTGGTGAGAACTSAGCCCATGAGTCTCATGAGTTCTGAAGGAAGTGGGAAGTAAAGAGCCCTGAGACAGTTGCATCAGCCTAGCTAGAAATGTGAATAAACCAACCAGGTCACAAACCAACCAATGAGGRACAAATGAAGAAAAGAGATGCTGCATAAGCCAACTAGTGTGAAAGTCCTGTAATACTGCTTTTTCAGTCTTCTTCACTAGCATCTGTTACTTACYGTTGTGTGAAGCAGGACTCTGAAGACTATTAAGTCTGGCTGATTTAYCTGTCTCTTTTCTGCATGCCCTCTCTGCCCTTTTCCAATAAAATTGCTTTAAGTTTCTTCCTTGCTTATAATAGAAACTGGATCAGATCCTAGTTTCTTAGTAATATAGGGAAAAAAAATAAAACCAAAAACACCAGATCAATCGAAGGCTCTATTTCCCCTTCTAACTTGGCAAATCATCACTCTTCATTTGTCTTCTAACCAGACATATGCCCACTTTTAGCAAACTTCCAGTACTGCTAAGCCACCTGCTTTCTTACACATCTTACACATTTCCCACAAAGATATTAAAATAAAGGACAATAAATTCCACTGACCTGTAAAAGCCCCTGCACATTTGAGGTCTAACAAGAATATCCAGGCAGAGTGAATCAGGGAATTTCRCTCTAAGGACTGCTTTAGCAGTCCTTAAATGAAAGGCTTCATTTAATCAAGTTACATAATATAGCTCCCCACTGCGTGATAGTGGGGGAAACTGAAGAAAAAAAAGGGCAAATCAGGGCCCCTACCTTATGCTGCAATGGGTATAGGTTAATTTCCTCTTTTTCGCCTCAGATATCGTGTTCAGGCAGCACTTGGACACTAAGGCACCTTGCAGCAGGTCAGCGTCTTCCACTTCACAGYACCAGGGCTGGCAGAGAAGTCATCCTTTAGTCCTCAGCAGGACTCAACTGCCCTTTCACATTCTCCCACAAACACCCCCACTCAATCTCTACAAATGCTAATTTCCACAACAATGTTAATCCTCTCAAATGTATTTCTTCATTAACTTTATTGCTGCTGAATTCTTGGATATTAACTCCTTCTATTGTAACCTTTCTATTCTCRGTCTCAAAAAGTGTGTGTATTATTATAACATTCCTGGAAATACCTAATTTGTAATTAAGTGTAAGTGATCAACATTTTAGCAACTACTATGGTAAACAAAGTTCACTTTTCTGTTTTGTTTAAGGATGACTGTATTAAGTCATCAGTACTAAATTGTGCTTATACAGCTTTATACTTTCTCTGAAAATTGGCATTGAAGTTTGCATTGAAGGGAATATTTTATGCTTTATATTTATACTAACYTACCAAACTTACAAGCTTWAATCAACTTTCAGCCCGTCCACRAAGCCACAAGATGAGCATCAGAACAAAATGGAAATCTATGGGTCTTCTCTCCTATTCCAGAAGCAGGCAATAGGATTATAGGATCACTCAATTCAGTTGCATTTACACCACATTTTAAATCCAGGTTAAAACTCAGACTACAATTTCAGTGTCACATAATTCATCAGCAGTGTTCCCTCTCCCTTCTACCACCTGTCTGCTGTGCATCCCTGCTGCTTACCTTYCTCCCAGTGTTGACTTGTCTATGCTTGGCTGCAAACCAATTTAATTTATGGATATAATGTTCATACTMATGGGTATAAGTTGAAACACAGGAAGTTCCATCTCCATATGAGGAAGAACTTCTTTTCTGTGAGGGTGCCAGAGCCCTGGAATAGGCTGCCCAGGGAGTTGTGCAGTCTCCTGCTCTGGAGATCTTCCAAACCCATCTGGATGCCACCCTGTGCCTTCTGCTTGGGGTGTCCCTGCTGGAGCAGAGGATTGCACTAGATGATCTCTAGAGGTCCCTTCTAACCTCAGCCATTCGGTTGTTCTGTGCGTCTGTGTGAAATCATTAACTAGGCAGAAAACAAGCACACACATACACAAAAGCCTTACTTGTAGTGACCTGAGTTGGCCTTGGAACARTCCAGCAAGTGTCAAACCCAGCTCAGGGAACAAGTAGGACAGCAGAGCCACAAACAAGAGAGGAGGGGAAACTGGGGATAAGGAGTAGGAGAAGAGGGAAAGTGAAACATGTCCATCTGAGCACCAGTGATGTCTTACATTACCTGTACACTCCCAAGGCCCGAACAACCTCGCCCTGGCCAGCCCTGAACACTGCTCACCTCCTAGGATCAGCACAGCAAGCACGTCTATGTAATATAAATGTACCCAAAGAGGTTTGTTTATCTAAGCCTGTTTGTKTTCAAGGGTTGTTCTAARCTTGTCAACCTCCCCAACTCCCTGCTGCTTCTACACCATTTCTCAGTCTCTTCCTGTAACACATCCCACCTCCCAGGCTCTTGAGCAACTGCTCAAAAAAAGAAAAAAAAAAAAAAAGCTCAAAAAAAGTAAACTTTCTGTTGAGATTTTTGTTATTTATACCATATTAATCAGAACCATAGAATCACAGAATCCTTAAGGTTGAAAGAGATTATCTCGTCCAACTCCCCTACACATGCAGGGTCACCTAGAGCAGGTGGGAGCATGTAGAGCAGAGCCGTGTGGGACAGGGCGGCATTCAGGCAGGTTTTGAAGATCTCCAAAGAAGGAGATTCCACAACCTCTCTGGACAGCCTGTTCCAGGGCTCTGGTACCCTCACTGTCAAGAAGTGTTTCCTTAAGTTCCCGTGGAACTTCTGGTGCTTCTCTTTGGAAATGTTTCCTCTAGTCCCATCAATGGCCACCACTGAAAAGAGGCCGGCCCCCTCCTCCTCACTGCCTCCCTTGAGGTATTTATAGACACTGATCAGGTCCCCCCTCAGTCTCCTCTTCTCCAGCCTGAACAGGCCCAGCTCCCTCAGCCTTTGCTCATAGGGCAGGTGTTCCAGGCCCTTGATCATCCTTGTAGCCCTGCGCTGGACTCTCTCCAGCAGCTCCACATCCCTCTTGTAATGGGGCATCCAGAACTGGACACAGTCTCCAGATGTGGCCTCAGCAGGGCTGTGTAGAGGGGCCTCCCTCGACGATCACCTCCCTCGACCTGCTGGAGATGCTCTTCTTAATGCACCTCAGGATCCCCTTGGCCTTCTTGGCCACAAAGGCACACTGCTGCTTCATGGTCATCTTGTCATCCACCATGACCCCCAGGTCCCTCTCTGTGGGGCTGCTCTCCAGCAGATCAACCCCTAATCTGTACTGGTGTCCGGGGTTATTCCTCCCCAAGTGCAGGACCCTGCACTTGCCCTTGTTGAACTTCATGAGGTTTCTCTGTCTCTAGTCGTCCAGTCTGTCCAGGTCTCTTCATCCAGGTCATTGATAAATAAATTGAACAGGACTGGACTGAGGACTGATCCCTGGGGAACACTATAGACCTCCAACTGGATTCAGCACCACTGATCACCATTCTCTGAGCTCTGCCATGCAGCCTGTTCTCAATCCACTTCACTCATGTATCCCACAAGAGGATGCTGTGAAGGACAGTGTCAAAAGCCTGACTCCAGTCCAGCTAGATGACATCCACCGCTTTCTCCTTGTCTATCCAGCTAGTCTATTCCATCATAGAAGGCTATTAGGTTAGTCAAGCATGATTTCCCCTTAGTGAATCCATGCTGACTACTCCTGAGCACCTTCTTCTCCTCCATGTGCTTGGAGACAACACCAGAATGAGCTGTTCCATCACCTTTCCAGGGATGGAGGTGAGACTGACTGGCCTGTAGTTGTCTGGGTCCTCCTTCTTGCCATTTTTGAAAACTGGCCTGACATTGGCTTTCTTGCAGTTCTCAGGCATCTCCCTCATTGTCCAGGACTTATCAAAGATGATGGAGAGTGGCTTAGCAATAACATCCACCTGCTCACACAGCAGTCTGGGATGCATCCCATCAGGGCCCATGGATTTGTGGGAATTGAGTTCACCTATTGGTAACTCTGACCCTGATTGGGTCACAGTGTTCTCCGTCAGTATTCTCTAACCCAATCTTCCTCTACTCAGGGAAAGTCTTCCTCTCTGCAGGCTTGCTTTTTTGTCCCTAGGGCCTGGGATTCCAGAGGGCTGCCCTTGGTAAACACTGAAGCAAAGAAGGCATTCAGTAACTCTGCTTTTTCTGTGTCTTTCAGATGCAAAAAGGTCTTATGATATGATAATGATGTGAAAATTTTGGATCTAGCTTGGAAATATCCTTTGTGCTCTTTCTGCTTACTTATAGTGCACACTGTAGAATGAGAGAGAAACACTGAGGAAAGGACAGTGCTGCCTGAAGTGGCTTAGGTCATCTTTGGCCAGGTTGCTTGACCTCAGCCTCTCCTCTGCAAACACACAGAAAAAAACAGCTATTTTCTGTTGGATCAACTCCTCATCCTGTTCAGCAGAAGAAAAAGAATAAGGAGTGTTTGAAACAGAATAGCCTTTGAAAAAAGGCCCATGGAATCAAGACTAGGAGGCCCACTGAAAACTAGAGCTGTAACAACAGTGACAAAGAGGGTTTTTTTTCTTAAAAAAGTCAATTGCTTAACCACATCAAAATGATATGGTTAGTGATAAACAGATAAATAAAAAAGAGTTAGTTTATTTTGATTAAGGTTCTTTCACTTCCTTCCCAGGAATGAACTGCTCAGAGGATAATCGTCCACTGAAACTCCGTAAGTTTGTTTACAATTCCAGAGCGGATCTCCAAAAGCAGCAACAAGACAAACACACTGCATTTGCCAACAGCAGGATTAGCTGCCAAAACACTAGGGCAGTTCCCCTGAACAGAATGGTAGGAAAGGAAATGATGTATCAGATAAGTATATGCTGTGCATTTTTCTTTTGTTCCTTTTGGGAATCCCGTAGCAACCTGTCATGAGCCTGAGGGAGAATCTCAACCCTTGTAGCACCTTGTCATGGGCAAAACCACTTGTGAGGAACACCTCCAATGATCATCAGCCACGGCCAAGAGCAAGCTGAGATGAAAAAATTTAGTGTACCAGCATATTCACAATGCAGCTGAGCTTTATGACAAGCCTCCTGAGGAATGTGCCTGGGCCAGGAGACATCTCCCTTCCCCAGTTGGCACTTTGGTCTTGATTCACCTACCAAACACAGTCAGAGAGCAACTCACTCCTACGCCTAAGTCAGCAACATCTGCCACAATTGCAGAGCAGAGGTCAAAAAAAACCACCCTTTTGACTGGTCTACATCAGTCCTACCACTTCTCCACCAGGTTGGGAATGTATTTAGTACCAGAGGAAATATTAGTTAGCTGTAAGGCTACAACGGTGTTTCCAACCTTCTCCAAGTCTCCTGGATCTAATTTCCTTTCTTTTAAACTTTAGACAAGTAAATGTAAGATTCACCCCTAGAAGATTCATCCCACTTTGCACAGTGTAGACAGGACAAAAACATACTGTGTTCATAGGCTACAATTACAAAGTAAATGCTTGAAAAGTAGCTGTCATGGCTCAGGCTGAATGGGGTTGGCCTAAAACACTACAGCAGACATCCTGTGCGGCTGGCAAAAGCAGACAGGGTAGAGTTGTGAAGTTTCAGTTTGCACATATCTCTCCTATACAAACCCATAACTACATTTGATTGTTTTAAATGACGTTTCATCTTAAGCAATGAACAAAAAGAAGACAAAAAAAGACACAGACATCTGGATTTAAAGCTCAAGGAAGCAATTTTCTGCAAGTTGCCTTCCCTGAGTCCCAGAGGGACACTCTAGTTTTAATGCAAAATGCATCTTCCAATTGACTCAGCTTATTCATGTGGATAATTAGATGGATTCATCTTTTCTTGACAAACATGACTAAAAAAACACATGTAGTAACCAATTCTTCCCAAAAGTCAATTGTAGTATCAATTAGAATTTTTAATTAATCCATTTTCCTGATTACCCAGAACATTTTAAAATCTTGTTTTAAGTTCAAACTGTTACTCAAATGCAATTAAACTAGTCTTTGTCTGAGACAAAAAAAAATATTCTAAGAGAAAAACAATTAGGTACTTACATACAGTTTTCAGAAAGGTATCAGAAGTGGCTGATAATGTGCAATTAAACTTTGAGCTCTCTTCTAAATTGTTGAAAATTAACTAAAGCATAATTAACCCTGAATTGGTGTTCTTTACAGAGCATTTCAGTTATACATTTTAGAGTACTCACTCAGGTGTGAAAGATATGGGCTGAATTCTACCTTTTACTGAGAAAAATGACGCCCATCTCTTTCTCTGGTCACAAGAACACTGAAAACCTACAGCTACACAGGATTCTCGGGAGCAAAGAACTGACATCTCTTGGGAATCAAAGGGCTGAAGCCTCCAACGAGGACTTCTAGTGAGAGCTCACAAGCAAGAAAGAAACTTAAAAAGCATAAGAGTGCACAACTTCATTTCTCATCATCTTGACCAGATGCTTAAGGCCAGGGTTAGCTGATGGGAAGGAGCGCAGGCACGATGGCTGTGCTGCTGTTCCTATCGCAGACTTATTTGAAAGCAAGGGCAGTGCTCCCCTGCTCATCTATGCTTCAATATTACAAAACTGGAAGGTTGTTTCACCAAGAACAAATAGTTTCATTTACTGTGAAAGGAAAAGATTATGTGACCATGACCAGATCAGTTCAACTGCAGACTTGGGAATGAGGAGACACACCATGAATTACTGATGTGGAAGCACATTTCATCTGTGATCTTGGTGAACTCCTTGATGACACTGATGTTTGCATCTTTCACATGAATAACTTACTAGAACACATGAAAAGCTTGAATACTAGGTCCAGAAAGTGTAGTGTGGGTGGGACTGCAGGTAGTGAGCTGATAACCCTGAGCACAACCTCCTGGGGCAAGTTTCAAGTTTCTTCATGCTTTCTTCCAAGGAGCACCTTACAGACCACTGGTGCCTGTAGACCCTGGGCTCCTCAGCACTGCACCAGAGTTTGAGGAGATGCATGTTTCCTTATTGTTTTGTAAAGGGGAAGTTCACAATGGTAAATTTCACAGAGCTTATCTTATCTGTACTTGCAAGGAGATTTCTCATGTAAAAGTTATTAATATTCTTCCAATATGGTATAAATCTCATGATTTCACTACAGAGACCTCTATTTTCAGAGCTCTTTAGTAATCATACTTACTCAGAAGTACTTATGGGAGCTTGTGAAATGCCTCCAATTTTTGGGGGGGGCCATGGAAAAAAAAGTCTTTGTGACTGACATAAAAGCCTTTGTGTGAATTTTAAAATAATTAGTAAATAAGTAGCCAATAAATAAACTTCGATAGAACAGAAAACATACAAATATCACATACAGGTTTATGATGGATTTTGTAGTTAGATAATAATTCTGGCTTGTTCAGACCCAACAAAGGAATTACAAGTAAATACTCCAGTCAGACTAATCCCTCTTTACAGCAGGCACAATTTGCTTATAATATTCTGTATCAGAAAACAGAACCAAAAAAAAAAAAAAAAAAAAACTAGATGAGAGTTTTAGTGATTTCTAGCTTGTGCCTATGATCATGCCATTTTCTAGCTCCATTTTAGAGAACTCTGCTTTTAAAACTTTTCATAGAATGCATCATCAATAATCTGCATTTCAGAAACTGAATAGAAATGAGTCTTTCCTCTTAAAATTAAAAAATAATAAGGTGAGAGAGGAAGAAGAACATATATTATTTTTAAAAGCTTAAGTACCTCTTCAGGATGATGGCTTTGATTACTGCATTAATTACTGGTCTTAGAGACTATTGCTTATAGATGCACAAAGGCTAGTAGCATCCATACTCCGGTTTCACAGTCCTGGAGGAAGGAAATAGCCTTCTGTCCTTTTCCAGGAATAACCAAAGAAATCATTCCTTTTAAAAAACTATTTCCTCAGGAAAAAAAAAATAGTTGAAAACATATTTATTTGCAAGGCTGCAGGGCTTTTATATTTTCCAGGCTTTGAGGAGCTAAAGGATGCATGAAGAAATGCTTTTGGGGAAGCGTATATTTGCAGTTCTAAAATTTTGAGATACTTAATAGCCAGTTTGTGTGGTTTCAGGGACTTTGAATAAGTGCCTGAAAGAACATACCCATAATGCCAATTCCTGGACACCCCACTGAGTAAACTCTCTTGATCTCTATTAATTTTTCAGTGCCTGGCTGTGCTGCACTGCCCTTAGTGGTCAGTGAACTTTGATGCACTTCACTGTGTGGATTAACCTTTCTAACCTGATTTTGTTTGGCTATCCAAAAAAAAAATGTAGAAGCAGAGATATGAAACTAACAGAAGTTTGCAAATTCATCATGTTTGCAAATTCATCAGTGTTCTTTAGGAAGGGCAGGCTGGGAAGGCGAGGTGGTGGAGTTGCTCTGTATGTGAGAGAGCAACTGGAATGCATGGAGCTCAACCTGGGAGTGGATGATGAGCAGGTGGAGAGCTTGTGGGTAAGGGCTGAACGGCAGGCCAATGTGGGAGACACTGTGGTGGATGTCTGCTACAGGCCACCTGACCAAGACGAGGAGGTTGATGAGGCATTCTACAGGCAACTGGAAGTTGCCTCACAGTCACAGGCCCTGGTTCTCATGGGAGACTTAAAGTACCCAGACATCAGCTGGAAAGACAGCACAGCAAGGCACAAACGGTCCTGGAAGTTCCTACAGTGCATTGATGACAACTTTTTGATGCAGGTTGTGGGGGAGCCGACGAGGAGAGGGGGGCTACYGGRCCTCATACTAACAAACAGAGAGGGACTTGTTGGAGATGTGAAGGTGGGGGGCAGCCTAGGCTGCAGTGATCACGAGCTGGTGGAGTTCAGGATCCAACAAGGAGGAGGCAGGACAGTAAGTAGCCTTACCACCCTGGACTTCAGGAGGGCCAACTTTAGCGTCTTCAGGGACCTGCTGGGAAAGACCCCATGGGCTAGGGCTCTAGAAGGAAGAGGAGCCCAGGAGAGCTGGTTAATTTTCAAGCGGCATTTCCTCCACGCCCAGCAACAGTGCATCCCTGTGCGTAAGAAGTCAGGCCGAGAGGGCAGGAGACCTGTGTGGATGAGCAGGAAGCTCCTGGCAAAACTCCAGCAGAAGAAGGCAGTATACAGAATGTGGAAGAAAGGACAGGCCCCTTGGGAGAAAGACAGGAATGCTGTCAGGGAATGCAGAGAGGCTACAAGGAAAGCTAAGGCACATTTGAAATGAAATCTGGCAAGAGATATTAAGAGTAACAAGAAAAAATTCTTCTTCAAATATATTAACAACAAGAGGAAGGTCAGGGAGAACGTGGGTCCACTAGTGAACGGGGTGGGTACCCTGGTTATGGAAAACAAGGATAAAGCAGAGCTGCTGAATGCCACTTTTGCTTCTGTGTTTGTCAGGGGCAGCCCTCTAGAATCCCAGGCCCTAGGAAGGACATAGGAAGTGAGCTGGAGAGAGGAAGACTTGCCCGGGTAGAGGAAGAGTGGGTCAGAGAGCACCTAAGGAAACTCGACACCCACAAATCCATGGGCCCTGATGGAATGCACCCGAGAGTGTTGCAGGAACTGGCAGATGTCATAGCCGAGCCACTCGCCATCATCTTCGGAAGGTCCTGGAGAACGGGGGAGGTGCCGGAGGACTGGAAGAAAGCCAACGTCACTCCGGTCTTCAAAAAGGGCAAGAAGGAGGACCCGGGCAACTACGGGCTGGAGAGCCTCACCTGCATCCCCAGGAAAGTGATGGAACAGCTCATCCTGGCTGCTGTCTCCAGACACATGGAAGAGAAGAAGGTGCTCCAGAGTAGCCAGCATGGATTCACCAGGGGGAAATCCTGCTTGACTAACCTGATCGCCTTCTGTGAAGGAGTGACTGGCTGGATAGATGAGGGCAGAGCGGTGGATGTCGTCTATCTGGACTTGAGCAAAGCTTTTGATACCGTCCCTCACAGCATCCTTGTGGGCAAGCTCCAAAGGTGTGGGATAGATGAGTGGACGGGGAGGTGGATTAGGAATTGGCTCGATGGAAGGGCTCAGAGAGTGGCAGAGAGTGGCGCAGAGTCTAGTTGGAGACCTGTAGTTAGCGGTGTCCTCCAGGGTCGGTCCTCGGTCCGGTCCTGTTCAACTTATTCATTGATAACCTGGATGAAGGGCTGGAGTGCTCCCTCAACAAGTTTGCTGATGATACCAAACTGGGAGGAGTAGCTGATAGCCCTGAGGGCTGTGCTGCCATCCAGAGAGACCTGGATAGACTGGACGACTGGGCGGTTAGAAATCTCATGAAGTTCAACAAGGGCAAGTGCAGGGTCCTGCACTTGGGTAGGAATAACCCCGGACACCAGTACAGATTAGGGGTTGACCTGCTGGAGAGCAGCCCCACAGAGAGGGACATGGGCGTCATGGTGGATGACAAGATGACCATGAGGCAGCAGTGTGCCCTGGTGGCCAACAAGGCCAATGGGATCCTGGGATGCATTAAGAAGAGCGTCTCCAGTAGGTCGAGGGAGGTGATTGTCCCCCTCTACACAGCCCTGGTGAGGCCACATCTGGAGACTGTGTCCAGTTCTGGGCTGCCCAGTACAAGAGGGATGTGGAGCTGCTGGAGAGAGTCCAGTGCAGGGCTACAAGGATGATCAGGGGCCTGGAACATCTGCCCTGTGAGCAAAGGCTGAGGGAGCTGGGCCTGTTCAGGATGGAGAAGAGAAGGCTGAGGGGGGACCTGATCAGCGTGTATAAATACCTCAAGGGAGGCAGTGAGGAGGAGGGGGCTGGCCTCTTCTCAGTGGTGGCCAGCAATAGGACTAGAGGAAACGGCTAACAAGCTGAGGCACCAAAACTTCCACAGGAACTTGAGAAAACACTTCTTGACAGTGAGGGTGACAGAGCCCTGGAACAGGCTGCCCAGAGAGGTTGTGGAGTCTCCTTCTCTGTAGATCTTCAAAACCCACTTGGACAGAGCCCTGTGTCATGTGCTCTAGGTGACACTACGGCCAAACGCTGTTGTACTCCCTATGTTCAGCTGCTGATAAGCTGCACAGTAGCTGCCTAATGGGAGATAAAGATGTCCGGTGCTGAACCAGCAAGGGTGGCAGATAACTCCTTTCACATGAACTTTGTTCATTATTAGCTCATTATAATGTCAAAACCCACCTCCATCCCAGAAGTTATCCACCCCTGATATCTACCACCAGTCCTCACTGAACATGCACTCTAGATTTTCAATTGACTATACCTTTAAATGAAATCAAGAAACTTTTTCACCAATCAATAATACTAAGTACAACTAAAGTCACTCAAGCACCTGATTGCAAATAAAAAATTTAAAAGGTGAACTATGGAGAAAAAAAGGGAGAGGGAAGATTCCATTGTAACTCCTGAGTCAGTTACAGACTGAATCCCTTTCCTCCCATTGAGTCAGGATGCCATCTGAGGACATTCAGAAGTTGGAGGAAAGATTCCATCATAACTTTTGGGTTAGTCAACGAGCTGAACCACTTTCCTTCCCTCAGTTTGGGATGCTGTCTGAGGAGACTTAGAAGTAAGAGGGAAGATTCCATCATGAATTTTGGATCAGTCCACTGGCTGATCTCCCTTTCTTCCCCTCCGGCTGGCACGCCACCTGACTCAGAAGTTAAAGATTCCACTGTAACTTCTGGGATCAGTCAAACAGCTGCACCCCCTTTCCTCTCATAAGGTCAGGACACTGGGTGAGGTGACTTGAGTCTGAGAGCCCTCTCCCTTCTTCTGAGGTGAGTGATGATTGTACATTTGTACATTAGAGCTAGCTAAAAAGAACCCATGCTGTAGTAGAGAATTTCCTGCACTGACATCTGAAACCTGCTTTGTAAATGTCGCATTTGAATAAATCATACTATTGCAGTATTGTGGTATTGCCAAAATGTAATAAATTGCTCCAATTGGGAACAGTAGAATTTGGTCAGATACTATTGGCAGTTTCTGTCTGTGCCATAATCATTTCATAAAATACAAATCACTAAGTGTAAACTTCACACTACTGATTACTGTATTGCCTCTGGTGAAGCTCCGGCTGGTTTGATCTGGGCCCGCAATACCTTCTTATGGGCTGGATTACCTGAACTCCAGTGTACCTTGGGCCTTCCAACATTGTGCCCCATGGGAAGGAAGACTCGTGTCTGACGCCACTTGATGGCTTGAGCAAAAGGAGCTAAAATGGAACTGTTGAGACATGTAGGGGAGTGGCAGGACCCAGGATCAGCTATCAGCATGGCCTGGGGAATGGAAGGATGTTTTGAATTTGGTGGTGCTACGGTGTGAATTGGATTATAGTTAGATAAGCTAACCTATCAAGTAGAAAAATTAGATAATGCCACTGCTACTTGTATACAGTTGCTCAATTGTCAGTTACAAACTACGTTAAAAATGACTCTTCAGAACCACATGGCACTGGACTAGATGCTGTTAAACCAGAATGAACTTTGTGGCCACCTGAACGTCTCCAGTATCGACTGCTGCATTTATAATCCCTAATGTTATACAGGATCTCAACATGCCACTAGGTAAGATGCAACAAGTGGCAAAAGACAACCATGAACTTCAGGAATCAATGAACTCTAGTTGGCTGGTGAAGGTGTTTAGTTGGTTTGGATTTGGTGTCATCAGGGGTTGTCTAGACTTGTTTGCAAACCAATCTAAATCATTAACCAGGCAGAAATCTAACACACACACAGTAAAAAAAAAAAAAAAAAAAAAAGTCTTACTTGTAGTGACCTGAGTTGGCCTTGGAACAGTCCGGCAAGTGTCAAACCCAGCTCAGGGAACAAGCAGGACAGCACAGCCACAAACAAGATCAGAGAGGAAACTGTGGATAAGGAGTAGGAGAAGAGGGAAAGCGAAACATGTCCATCTGAGCACCAGTGATGTCTTACATTACCTGTACACTCCCAAGGTCCGAGGGCAGACCAAGGGTCCCAAGACCCTGCCCTGGCCAGCTCTGAACACTGCAGACCTCGTAGGATCAGCACAGCAAGCATGTATATGCAATATAAATGTACCCAAAGAGGTTTGTTTATTTATTAAGCCTGTTTGTGTTCAAGGGTTATTCCAAGCTTGTCAACCTCCCCTGACTCTCTGCTGCTGCCGTGGGATTACTCAGTCTCCTCCGGTAACCCATCCCACCTCCCAGGCTCTTGAGCAACTGCTCAGAGACAGCAAAGAAAAAGTAAATCTTCTGTTGAGGTTTTTGTCATTTATCATAGCATGTTAATCAGAATGGGTAGATTAAATTCAGATCACTGATAAAGATGCAAGATATCTTATGGTTGTTAAAATCACTGACAACTCTAATAATACTGTACTAGAAAATGATCCCAAGTTCTCACTTCGTAAGATCCCAAGTTCTCACTTCTCTATTCTTTCGTAACATCAGTGTAGTTTTCTGGCTTTCTGTTCTCCTTCACCACTTTTTATTTAGTCACTCATGTTTTGATCTCTGATAGCTAAAGAACCTGGGAGATTAACAGCCATAACCAAGTATCTGTAGCATGTTTTTCAGCTGTCCATGCTGTTTTACTGCATGCCCTATAACTTAATACACAGGAAACCAGTGGACCTCACAAGGCTCTCAGGTCACTGTATACATACAATAGATGATGTCTAGACATCAGGGATCTACACTATAGGGGACCTACACCACAGAGACGTCTCTGGGCAAAGACAACTATTACAATTTCAGTGTCCCAGATGTGTGCAGAGGAAAGGCTGTCCTCCTCCAGCTGTAACAGGGGGATCCCACACCAGGTTGGTCTGATCACATAGTGGTCCCTGTTCCATCCGTTTATGAGTGGTTCAGGACTGCAAGTAGGAACATAAATTTCACGGTGTCATACAGTGTGGAGTTCCACATTACAGCCTACAGAGATTCGATTTTGCATTTGAAGGACTGATTACAAAATTCTTTTCCTTTTGTTTTCTCAGCTGCTGCTAATATTTCCTGCTACACCAGCTCAGACGTGGAGATATCTAGGGATGTGAAGAACAGATGAGCTATTGACTGCCAGCCTAACATCTGAAACTGATGTGAAAACCTTCAAAATGTCTTTGAAATATCCTTTGTGTTCTTTCTGCTTATTTAGAGTGTGCACTGCAGAGAGAAAGGGGAACACTGAGGAAAGGACAATGCTGCCTGCACTGGCTTATGTCATCTTTGGACAGGCTGCTTGACCTCAGCCTCTGCTCTGCAAACACATAGGAAAAATAAGTTACTTTCTTTTGCATCAACCCCTCATCCTGTTCAGCTCATGTCCAGCCAGGCAGCTGCTCTGGCATGATGAAGCAGCTGGCTCAGGAGTGGGAATGAGCAACCACAAGCAGAAGAAAAAGAATGAGGAGTGCTTGAAACAGAATAGCCTTTGATAAAAGGCCCATGGAATCAAGACCAGGAGGCCCACTGAAAACTAGAGCTGTAACAACAGTGACAAAGAGGGTTTTTTTCTTGAAAAAGTCAATTGCTTAACTGCATTAAAATGATATGGCTAGTGATAAACAGATACATAAAAAAAAAATTAGTTTATTTCCATTAAGGTTCTTTCATCTCCCCCCAGGAATGAAGTGCTCAGAGGACAATCGTCCATTCAAACTCCTTAAGTCTGTTTACAATTCCAGAGAGGATCTCCAAAAGCAGCAAGACAAACACGCTGCATTTGCCAACAGCAGGATTAGCTGCCAAACCACTAAGGCAGATTAGTGCTTAGTCCAAGTGGAAAGGAGACAACTTACACTGCCAGCATATTCACATTGCAGCAGAGCTTAATGACAGCCACTTCAGCCATGTGCCCAGGCCAGAAGAGGTTGTGTCCCTTCCCCAGTTTGCACTCTGGTCTTGATCCACCTAACAAATGTAGTCAGAGAGCAGCTGACTCCTACCCACAAGCCAGCAACAATTGCAAAGCAGAGGTCAATAAAAACACCCTTTGTAGGATCTACATCAGTCCTACCACTTCTGCACCAGGTTGGGAATGTATTTAGTGCAAGAGGAAACATTAGTTAGCTGTAAGGCTACAACGGTGTTTCCAACCTTCTCCAGGTCTCCTGGACCTAATTTCCTTTCTTTTGAACTTTAGAGAAGTAAATGTAAGGCTCATCTCTAGAAGAGACCCATTTTGCACAGTGCAGACAGGACAAAAACATACTGTGTTCATAGGCTACAATTACAAAGTAGATGCTTGAAAAGCAGCTGTCATGGCCCAGGCTGAATGGGGTTGGCCTAAAACACTACAGCAGACATCCTGTGCGGCTGGCAAAAGCAGACAGGGTAGAGTTGTGAAGTTTCAGTTTGCACATATCTCTCCTATACAAACCCATAACTACATTTGATTGTTTTAAATAACGTTTCATCTTAAGCGATGAACAAAAAGAAGACAGAAAAAGACACAGACATCTGGATTTAAAGCTCAAGGAAGCAATTTTCTGCAAGTTGCCTTCCCCGAGCTCCAAAGTGACAAGGGACAGACACTAAAAGAAGGATAATTTCCAAGAAAGACAACTCAGAATTTTGTTCTGTATAAGATGCACACTTCAAAAGCAAACTTAACTCTTGAAAGAGACCAACACAACTGAGTCTGGAAATTACGCAGTGGTCTCTATTTTAAGCTGCTCACAGAAGTCACAACATCTGAATAGGGCAAAAAAAAATCCGTCTTTCCAAAATATATTGGGAACTTACTCTGTCAGAAGGCAGGGGAGCAAGAGGCAAAATGAAGAGAGCTGTAATTATTTAATTGAGATTTCTTTAATGAAAAGTGTACTTATTCTGGCAGTTATTATACTAGACAGAGGTATGTCACAGGTAATTACTCTATCTCATTTAACTGGCCCATAGCTAAGTGCTTGATTTATCTATGACAGGTAAGGAAACACTCAACTACATTTAACAAGAAAGGTGGGTTGGTGCTCACTCTTATCATTGCAGAAACATAGAGAGCCACAAAATTGCCTGATTTAAGAGTGGATGCAGATTTCTTTAGAATATGCAGCACGTTTTAGTCGTCTTTTACCTTGTCAGAGAGTATTTGTCACCTACACATTAGATCAGGATTTAGGTTTTCCTTTCCATGCCCAGCTCTGCCATTGACTGTGCATTCACACTAAACCCAGCATTTTTTCAACTTCTTTCCCTGTAATACAATAAATAGTTATTTATGGAGTGCATTCCGATCCATACTTCAGAGAACATGTTGTATCTCGGTTGTTGTTTTTTATATTCATTTATTTAAATTACTGAGACTGTCATAGCACTTCCTCTCTCTTAAGAAAAGAGATTTTTGTATTGATTTGGAGGGCTTGTTTTTTGCTTTAGCAAAACAGACTTGTGTCTTCCAGCCTTGTGTCAAATTTCACTGAATTATTCTGTTACATAAACTTTTTTTTTTAATGTTAGAAAACACAGATGTTCAAGTTGTCAAAGCAGCTTTTCAAATTCAAATAGTTATGAAGAAAAAAAAGTTGAATACCTAACAATACAGTGGGGGGCAGTACTTCCTTTTTAAGCTATAAAGAGATCTTTTGTGGGTTCAGGTCATCAGCTTTCCACTAACAAGGCATATTGTCTCCCATAGCACTTCAAGGAAAGTTAAAAGAGCTAATGTGCTGTAGGTTGACTGGCAGTTCAAAGGCTTCAAAATCTCTCTGGAGTCTTTTTCTCCAAAGAAATGACATTAACTGTGATTCATCAATCAGGGGTTTATGTAACCCGATAGCATTTCACTTTTGCTATCCATCAAGTCCCAAAGATTTTTGATGTATGATAATACGCTTTGTGTGCAGAGATATCTTCATACAACTGGCAAGAGACCAGCTACCAAAAAATGCTTAAATGTGACACTCAAATTTTTCTAAGGACACTTTACATGGATTCCTCTTCTAAAACACCTCAGTCTTAAAGGTGTGAAACATCCTCCCCTAACCGCGGAAGCCTTAGGAATAGGGGGAAACTCCTGGAAATTAGGCATGCAGCTATGCATGTGCATGTGAGCATGGCTTTCTAACTACAGACACCCCATTTTTTAAGAACATGGACATTTTTCGTAGGTTTCCCCAAAACAGGAACTGTTGCTTAAACAGGTTTAAGTTGCATACATCCTCTTTTGACTGTGGAAACTGAAGAACTGATTTCAGATAACAGTGTACATTTGACACTTCATGACAAAAAATATTTTACCTTCATGGCTGACAGGTGACAATTTTTATGGTCTTTTAACAGTGGTTTAATAACCTGCTATAGACTATTATGAGTATTATAAAAGCCAAAGGATGATATATTATTGAGAGCAGTGGCTTCTAATTGTATAACACCATGGAGAAGATTATGACCATGTATAACAACTGCTTATAAAATACTTTAAAAATGTGAAATGTGCTAGTCCTTTGTGGATATTAAATATTATGTTATGTTGATATGGGATTATATATTGCACTACCAAAGTTCTTAAATTTTTCTCCTAATACCAGTAAGCATGAACAGTGTGGCTATCTGACAGTCCTTTAGAATGAAACCAGCTGTTTCAGCCTGGGGGAACTCATCAATAAGGGTTATAGGATTTCCATGAAAAGTGAGTAACAAAAGCAAGTCAATATTATTAGAAACACAGTCATTAGCCTGAAGTCTATCCCTCCATCTGGAAATGCAGAGGGATCCTATAAATCAAGAAATAAATTGAAGATTATCAATGTAGACTGCAGTATAGACTATAGGAAAACGGCTCTGATCCCAAAAGCATAATTTAAACTACCCATTCCAAAGAAATGTTTAGTATATACTCACTGTGCAGTGATTTTAAAGAGATTTAAACTTGTCCTGAAATATGTTTTTGTGTTGCTCTGCATATAATTCTTTCCTGAATCAATTCCTGTGATAATAAGGATTTTCATTTTTGTTCCATTGAAATCATAGCATTCACAGGCATAATATATGCTGTTGTAAAATTAATTTAAAGTATTAATGGCAGAAAGTTTTTGTAGTCTCAGTTTCATGTCTTGCATTAATGAAGTGCCTTAAACCTTCTGCTGGACATTTGATTCAATGTCATTTTGTTGCAGAAAACACCACTTCCTGAAATCATCCACGTCACTTGTAGTATCTGAAGTATTTATGGGATCTCACATTTAAATGCTGGCTTTTCCACACCATTCATGCCTGCTGCTAGCAGAGTAGGTCTCTGCCAAAAGTTGCATGGTGGCTAATCAGATGGAAACATGTGGAAATTCCATGATTGTAGTAGAGCAGAAATTCACTGCTTTTTTTTTTTTCAGATATGTATGCTGAACTTCTAATGAATTTTTAATGACTTCCTACAGTAGAGAGAAAATCTCATGCACTGATTCATGTTCCTTGTGCCTATCAAATTCTTTTCTCATTTGCAAATGGAATGAAAAGGTCAGGTCTTCTGCCCTCACATCCAATACTGCAGGCAGCCAGTAACCACAGCTCCAATGCACCCCTCTCTCAAGGAGGGGCTACCTTACTTGGCAGTCTACCTCACCTGTGCCGACATACCATAAATAAGCTGATGGATGTTTCAAGGCATTGCCAACGTAAATCCTCCTACGTAAGCTCGTATACTGCATTTGCCCCTAGTGAAAAATCATTACTAACATGATTCTTGGTTCAGCACAACTCTCCTTTTTAAACAGGAGAGAAAATGTCACTATTAATAGCAGAGCTGTCAAGGCTGCCTCATATGAAAGACTCAGAGCGTTTCAAGACAAAGCCAGATTGTCATTTTCTTCCTGCAGCTTGCAGGGGGAAAAGAAGTCTGATTATTGAAAGTGAGAGAGTTTAAAAGAAAACTTACTTAAAACTTGCACTGTCTTAGTTAGGAAGGGCTGATGTGACCTTGTGGAAGGTTGCTCCTGGTCACATGACATCTTCTACAAACAGATGTCTGCACTTTTCATAAGAAAAAATAAGCAATATGACATAGTATTTCTTGTATTATCTTGTGTCTTTTCTTCTTGGTAACCTAAGTCATCCATTATTTCCTGCTGTGATCATTCTCTAACATAACTATCTGATTATTATATCTGGGGTGGGGAAGATGAGTGGAGAGGTGATTCTTCACAGAGACCTTTAGGAAATTAGAAACCACATTCTACACCCATCCAGCTCTTTAACCTTCTTTTTCCCTTACAGTAGCAAGAAGTGAGGCCTCAGGCTGTGCTTTCAGTGTGTACTTGGGGAATGTGCATAAGGAAACATATGCCGCAAGACAAGGTATGAGTTGACAGCACATCAGTTACAAAGAGATACTCCAAGAAATACCAGTGCTTTCCTTCCAGCAAACTGTTTTGTTCTGCAGTGAGGAAGAGTTGGTCCACATATTACTGTGGTGGTAGGAGGTAGCAGCATTATATTGAAGAGCTGAATACCTCTTTATATTCCAGATACCTATTTAACTTCTAGATAGTTATTTTAGAGAATGATCACAGCAGCAAGCAGTGGATGACTTAGGTTACCAAAAAGGAATAACACAAGAAATACTATGCTCACTGAGGCACCAAAAGTTCCATAGGAACTGAAGGAAACATTTCTTGACAGTGAGGGTGACAGAGCCCTGGAACAGGCTGCCCAGAGAGGTTGTGGAGTCTCCTTCTCTGGAGATCTTTAAAACCCACTTGGACGCAGCCCTGTGCCACGTGCTCTAGGTGACCCTGCGTGAGCAGGGGGGTTGGACTAGATGACCTCTGAGGTCCCTTCCAACCTTAAGCATTCTATGATTCTATGTCATATTACTTATTTATCATTAGCATTGTCCAGAGCTCTGATATGTAACATGGATAACCAAAGGAGTGTTCTGCTTTAGGCTATGTTTCTAGAAACAGGTTCCAAGAGAGTGAGGGGGAAAAAAAGTCATAAATTTAAAGTTCCTATTGAATTTATTGAACTATTGGAAGGTGAATTGTTGAACACAAGGCAGTAGAAGCCATGCAGATAAACTCTACAAATTGTGAGAAGCATTAGGAATTGCAACTCATATATCACAGTTCTGACTTTTCTTATGTAAATATGGGTTTCATTCCTTTTTTGAGATATTCCCAGCTTCAAGGACTAATTCAGCACAAACTCTGCTGAGTTCATTCTCAGATCCATCACCAGTATCAGCCCTTTGAGGCAACACTGTCATTTTTCAGTGTTGTCAGACAAGTTGTTTTATACAACAAAAAAAAAAGCATTAAGATTTTCTTAACTATCCAAATATTTTTTTTTCATTTGCTGGTCAGTTCCATAAGCTGCCATCCTGTGTTTCTGAATCATGCAAGTATTTTTTCCACAGGCGAAAAATGATTACCTTTGTTCCTGCCACTGCTTCCACATTACTTTGACAGGGTTAGCAAAAGTTTTGAGGTGAACAGGAAGAGCTATTTTATCAATGCTGAAATGGCACATGCCAAGTAGCAGTAACAAACAATGTTTTGGTAGCAAAGGTATATCTGATAAAACAGTGCTTGAACACAGACACCCATAGCTTAACTGCTACCTGCAAATTAACTGCAAATTAACTGCAAATTAGAACTGTGAAGAGTGTATTATGGCCAAAATTTTTAGGCTTTGGCACCCAAATGTAAAAATCTAGGGAACTCCTAAGGCTCCAAATCATAGGAGTCTAGTGCAATTTCATATTTTGTCCATTATCCCGCCCCGTCTGCAGTTGTTAGGACTGTGTCCTATCTGTCATGCCTGAACATTTTTGTCCTGGATCCTATCTCCTAGGATACCCTAGGGCATCTAAAATGACAGTACAAAACTATGTTTAGGTATTTGACCTATTCCTCTAATTTCAAATTTGGCCATTTGAACACAAGGCTAATTTTTTTCCTCTTTGATTTTTGTTTTGATGTTTGGTTCAGATTTAATTTAAAAAAAAAAAAAGTGATAAAAAAAAGTTATAAAACCAAAATAATTTGTTCAGCTCACATGCAGCATCATAGTTCAAGATAACAACTACAAGCAATGATATATATTCTTTTCCTTTTCAGTAATGGCAATATTTACATTAATGCATATTAATGCATTATTGTTATGGTTTACTGAAAATAATGAAATATGCTCATTTCAGATTAATCCCCCAAATTTTTCTTACTTCTCATGCTGCAGGCAAACTGAACCATGAGTTACTCACACACCTCTAATTCTTGATTAATGAGCAGTGGTGTAATTTACTGCAGACAGCTACCTTGCACTGCAGAAAACAGCATCTGGTATTGTACACGCAACAGCTAATATAGCTCTCTGTGACTCTCACAAAAGGAAAAGAGATATCCATTACCAAAGTCTATATGTGCGTCATTAATGCTATCAAGCTAATGTGGAATTCAGAAAGGGAAAAGGATCCAGGAGAGCGGGGAACAGCTGTCTAGCAGGTGCCAAGAATAGCCCGAGAATAAGGCAGAGGGAGACTGCTTAAATGTTCGGCAAATGAGGACTTAAAAAAGAGTTAAGGCATCCATAATGGAATTAATTTCACATATATATAGACACCTCCAGTGTAAACATCTATATGTGAGCAAGTCACGCAAGGCTGCTTTTATAGTCAATGAGGAGAAACAAGTATAAATCATCTGAGCTATTTTAAACTCCTACATTAAAAACATGCACAGGAATGCACTTTCCACTCATTCAGTTGCATGGATCCCACTCCTCAGCATATAAAAGCAGCAGACATTCGGGTGAGACCAGGTCCCTTTTCCTCTGCTACCAGTAAGTTACCATACAGTGCATGCTCATCATCTTGCAAATCAAGACAAGCAAGCAGGCAGCCTCTAGAAGGAGCTGGGACATGGGCATTTTGTATCCTCTGCATCCTTTGAAAACCTCAACTTTGCTGTTGAGGTCGGCAAGCCTGAGATAGGCACAACACTTCAGACAGATCTTCATATACGGACTGAAATTAGATTATAAGTAGGTAAATTAGATTATAAGTAGGTAAACCTACCAAATGTCATGTAAGACAGAATTCTGTCATGTAAGACAGAATTCTCTTTTTTTCTTTTTTCTTTTTTATTTAAATTCAGAATCCTTAATTTCTGCTTCAGACTGATAACATTTGTTATGCACGATAATTAAATTATTTTTGAGACCAAGATTAAGGAGTTTGGTTAGTCATTAAACACAGTAAATGATAAATGTAGTTTTATAACCATTTTTTTCAATGGTAGTTACAGCAGAGATCTTCATTCTTGAAATCTGAGTTATGAATACCCCTGATGTCAGAGAGGTTCCATAATTGCATAATTCTCTGCTCTTTTTCCTGGAAAACCACCACTTCTGCTTAAGAGAAACTTGCAACAGAAGCAGTTATATCTTAGTTTTCTGAACATTGTATCTGAGCTTCAATAGCTGGATAGAGTTCTTGCTGACTTGCTGCCGAAATGTTGTGTGGCCCAGGAGAGAATGCAATGGTCCTGGGACACCATGAGCCATTTTCACTTCTATAATGCATGCAAGAACTGCCTTTTCTGGTTTTTCCCCCAAAGCATTTCCCCAAGGCCACCTTCAAAAGATCTGGAATTAGAATTTGGTATCAATATTTCTCAGAAAAACACTATTTATACATATGGCAGCCTATAGTTGGAGACAACACTATAACATGCTCACCTTTAAACATAACTAATTCTGAATATTCAGTCCAACAGAAATTGCAGCGGATCCATCCACGGATTTTTATGAGCTGAGACAAACTGCGCCTGCTTTTTCACAAGAGCACGCACACCTCTTCAGAGTGCTAAATGGACCATTATGAAGAGCTGAGCTTATTTAAAAGTGGTGTGTAGCACATAACGTCATGGTGAAGATTAAGGGAATCTATACTCAGATTTTTTACCCTCAGACTGTCCATTCAGAGCAGTAAGATGGGAACCTATGGCAAAAGTGGTATAGTATAGCATATTAAAAACAGAGAGTGAAATATTCAGAAGCAGCATCCCTTAAAAAAAAAAGGGGGGGTCACTTGCTAAAATCTTATTGACAGGCAAGCTCTATAAGGAGCTGCCATGTTAAAGAGGTTCCTATCCCCAGCCAAGTAGCACAGATGTCCGAAGGGAAAAAGAAATGCCATTTCAGTGCAATATTGCAATATCTGCTGTTACAGATTCAGAAGACAATGAAGGAGGCTTCCACCTTTTGTGTTAATCAATATCTTAATGTCCATAGGTAACTGAGAGACCAGTTTTAAAAAGCATTGGCACCTGAAGATGTAAACAGACAACTAAGAATACCGAAGAAAAGCTGCAATTTGCCTAATTTCTACTGAAATGGAATTTCCTACTCTTGGAAATGAGTCTGAATTTGTATCTTTGTAAATCTGCAAAAAAAAAAATTAATAACACTAACCTCTGTAAAGCCATGTTTTGATTATGTTTCCCTCAGCCACGTTATGCACTCTAGAGAAAATAAGTTTGCACAAGCAGCCTATACTCTGATGTTTGATATCTTTCTAACACTAGTCTTTGTCTTAAGAATATTGATACAACTTTCATGCATGAAACAGAAGCTGCCACAGTTAAGAAAACAAAATATTTTACATTGATAACAATAAGATTGATAACAGTAAGATTTTCATTCATACTTATACTCTTCTACCTTAAGTATTTCTACTTTATTTTCTATCTGACTAACCATTCCATCAGTCAACTTAAATAATTTTCTCTTTTTTCTCATGCCTCATACGGTTTTTATTCTTTTGTATGTTCTTTTTCTGCTGTCAACATTATACATTTCTACAACAAATCTTAACAATTTTAACTATCCTATCTATCATACAATGGTTTTCTTACAGTTCAGTAACTTGTGATCTGGCATTTCATTTAATCTTGCTTTCTTTATAACTTTTGTTACCTTATTTAGCCCTAGAAAACGCTCAGGAGGAATAATACCTAAGCATCTTATCAGAACTGTAAGATTGCAGCTACGGTTCTGATGTGCAATATGCTATTACAGCATCTTCATGAGGGCATCCTGCATACACTAGGTCAATATTTGCTGATGTGCTAATGCAGTAATGACCCATCTGCCTCTGCTGCTTTCTGGGGCACTTTCTATCTATAGGGATGGGAATTAATGACAGTCTCTCTGTGCTGCCTGATGTCAGAGCTGAGAAAGGTGTGAAGGGTATATAAGAGCTGTATTACTTGTCAGCAGGGAAAGGGGGAAAACGGATACTCCAGAGCCAGATGCAAGCGTGGAATTGTTGCATGCACCCTTCTTGCTAGCACAGGAGTGCCTCTTCAGCCAGCTCCCTGAGATCCAAAAGGTAAACAATTTCCCTTCTTACTTTATTTAAGATACCATGCAATGCCTGTGCTTTCAGGAAAGCACAGTATCTCCGGTTGAACAGCAGCATTTTTCAAGAAAAGGGTAAAACAGGTTCAAGACAAATTGCACCTGAAACCAGAATCTGAGATTCAGGACATACCCCAGTGATATGGGGAACAATTCACACTGTTAGATGGAAAATGAGCATTTGCTGCTGAGAGCTATTTGTCTGAAAATGCACTGTGTGACTAAACTTAGGGGGATCATTTGCTCATCTTTTGCTCACACGAAAGAGATTAGCTGCAGTTGATTTAGGACAGAATGGGCATCAGAAATAAAACCTGCTCAAGAGTACTTAGGATTGCTTTCAGTTTTGAATCATTATTCTTTCCAGAAACTTTGGAAGCAAAGATGTGCAACCTAAGGATGTCAGTTGTCTTCATTGTACTTTCTGTCACTTTGAGCTGTCTGGAAGCTACACCTATTGAGAAGTGAGTTATAAATAATTGTATTGATTTCTTTTTAGGGTAAAATACATTCAGGTTCTTGCATGAATTGCTTTTGCTTTCTTGTCTCAAGTGATAGGAGCAAAAATAGAGCTATTCAGTATCACAGTATTTTTCTGGTTGTTGTTGTTGTTGTTTAAAGATTATTATCTGTGGCTGATGATCTGTCTGATGGGACTTCCAAGAGACAAGGATGGGTATTACCAGTAATGCCAAGGAACACACTTCCAGGACTTAGTGAGGCAATGCCAGAACAACCAGCATCAAAGCCAAAAAGGTATGGATTTCCTCGCTTTTGTTCTTGTCATAACAGTTAAGACTAAATTATGAAGTAAACTTCATGCGTATGAAATTCTGTTCCTTCAGATTCTTGCTATTTAACTCTCGAAGAGAGCTTAAAACACTTATCTGGGGGGAAACTAAGCCACTCAGTAAACTTAAAGATAAGGTTGGAAAGACAAATGCAGCAACAAAAGTGACCGATCTTCACAGATCAGTCACTCTGACAGATCAGTTTACCAGCTCCATTCTAACCCTTTCATAAATAAAAAAGCCTATCCAGTCCTTTTATTTTAAAAGGACATTTTTATCTGCTACATTTCCAAGCCTGAAGGAAAAGAAATAGAAAAGTCTTTCTGGATAACACAAAAGCTCTCTAGAACAGAATTTTTATGAAATGTAACTATTTTCTGTGAGTAAATTATGTTTCATTATTCATTTATATATCAATTTAATAACGAGAATAAAAGAACAAACTGTTTTTCATAGTTTAGCTAATCTGAAATGTGTTTCAGTTTATAAATCCATAAATACTATTTTTAGAAAAAAATAATTAATTAACAAGCATTTCAAAAGCATTTGGAACTAGTAACAAATGATAAGCAGTACTGAATTAGTATACCTGGTCATCAGGCTTATGAGTGACTTTCTTTAACAACAGTTCTGTTACAGATCGGTTCAGTGAATCTATACTCTGTGTAGACATCTCTTATCTGTATTTCTCATTCTCTATTTGAAAAATCAATAATATATGACAATTTGATTATCTTCCAAAATAATTTGTTCATGGAGATAAAGTTGTGGTGTTTTTTTTAATAGCTGTTACCTTGAAATCTATAAGAACTATTATTATAATAATAAGGTGCACAGTATTATCTTTACGAGTGTGGTATGCCACACCTGCTTTTCTGCAGCCCTTGCTTATACCCTTTCACTGGGTGAGCTGCTCCATTGGAACACCTAATCAAGTAAATGCTACAGATCAGGAATTTTACATCTGTGATCAGTTCAGTTGCATTAGATATCAGCTAGAAACTTTGTAACCTCCCAAAAGGACTGGAGTGTTAAAGACTCCCTAAAATTTGGAGTGTCAAGGCCTCACTCGGTATGCTTAAAGAAGATGAAAACTCTGCCTCCACCAACAGATTTGGGAATTCCATAAGAACTCACTGTTGTTTGAATGTCTGATATCAAGGTCTCAATCGACTCTTCTTAAGTCAACAGACATATCAGTGAAAGTCAAAAAACAACCATATCAACTTCTACACGGCCATTTACTTTAAATGCAGCTACATATTTAAAATATTAATTGCTCAGAAATCCCCACCCCTTTACTGCCAAAGAACCAGTATACTTCGGACATTTCTTTCGTGATTGCACTTGAATGTGGCCACATCTTGCCAATTAACACAATAATGCCACAACAACATGAAGAAGCCCAGGAAAGTTATTGAAGACTCAGTAAGCAACCTGATCAATGAGAGTATTTCTGTATTATGGAACCATATAATGGTTACATGTTACATAAGTTTGGTACACAATTCTCTATATGGTCTGCTGGTTAAAAACCATGAAATGTTGTTGCTGGGATATGGATTCTTTCGTGGATTCTCTTTAAAGTTTTATGCAGAAAATGATTACTTCCTACCACAACAGCATTATCAAGTAGTTGGTGTTTCAACAAGACACAGCCACTTTTTGGTAGTGATTAAATTCCTGTTTGGATGGAGCTAAATCTGAAGTGGCACTGGAGCCATGAGAAGTTGTCAGTATCCACTACCTCTCCTGATGGGACAGTTGGAGAGAGTCTTTAGGCTCATCCATTTGATGTGAATTAAGAGATTAATGTTCACTTCACTTAGAGCAGGATATGACTCTGGAAATAAGAGAACTAAATAAATGAAAGTGATCGTCATTATGTTAGCAATCCTCATGATATCAGCAAGGGCTTTAAATAGATACAGAAGTTCAGCTCAAAGCTAAACATTTAGTCATTGTTTTCACTTACTGTCTTAACTATACTATCATTATAGGTTTTCTAGATGTCACAAACTGTTGTGCAGAACATCAATAAAAATGACATATGACTCTTAAGTCATACTAAGCATTTAGATAATCCCCATCATTAAAACTGTTAATAGCACAGAGTGCAAGATTTTTTCAGGCACGAAGTAGGTGGTAGGAAGATTGTAATGTTCATCTATTTGTGCTCATATTAAAAGAACTCCCACATTAGCACAGCTCAAATGCCTTTTAGAGGTGGCATATTTTATTGCTCATCATTTGACTTCATCTTGGTTCTTTTTTGTCTTCTATTAGCAGTCACCACCTGGAGAAGCGGAAATGCAACACGGCTACCTGCGTGACACAACGCTTGGCCGACTTCCTAGTGCGATCCAGCAACAGCATCGGAGCAGTTTATTCACCTACCAACGTGGGGTCCAATACGTACGGAAAGCGGGACACAGCTGAGCTTTTAAGCAGAGAACCCCAAAACAACATACAGCTTTAGTGTGTTAAAACGACTACTGATACCCTTTTCATTAGGAGCTCTTACCTATGTTTTATGTATCAATAACTTTTCATTTATTACTTGTACAGTCTTAACAGTGCCTTGTCTTCTTTCTGTGTGTGTGTGTACAGGATTTTTTTGTTCAGTATTTTGCTATGCATGCACAATGACATGCATAGGTATTGTTTTAACTTCATTAAGAAATCCAGAAATCTCCCTGTCAAGTTCCTTTGTAAAAAGAAAATAAATCATATTAATAAATGGAAATGTAATTGCAATAGTATCTTTTTTATTAAAAAGATTAAAAAGATTTACCATGATGTGTATGTCTTTATAGTCACAGTTCAGTAAGAAAAAAGAAATCATCTTAATGAGGACCACCAACAAAAATCAGATTGGTAACAGAAATTATTTCCTAACGTAAGTGCAACAAAAAATTCTGGTTTGGAAATGTCTGCAGTGTTTTGCTTGCTACCCTATTTTGCCAAGTTCAAGGGAAAACTAGATGAGATACTTATGGCTGTACTGTGTTCATGACTAAACCAGTTGCCTGATCTGTATCTTTCTGCCTTAAAGTGCACTAAACTAATAGAAGTGGTCTTGCGGTACAGATTTCGTAGTATACATAGGGATTTTAAGAATTTACAGTTCTTACTTCAAAATAGTGTCAGTTAAATGTAAGCATCATGACCACAAGTGCATTTTAAATATGAATAAAGAAAGCTCAGGTACCTCTCAAAAGCATCTTTCTTCAGGCATTCCTCTCTTTGAATCAGAGTAACAAAAAGCATGAGCAAAACTAAGTCAGCTTTCCTAAAAGAACACCATCCTACTGCAACAATGATTGCTCTGTTCATATTTTTGGGGGGAAGAATTGTCATCTGAAGAATCTGACTGTCAAGTCAGGAAAAAACATTTAACAGATGTTTATTACTAGAAAAAAAAAGAAAAAAATCTTACTAATCTTCCTAATCTTCATTGGCATGGGATATTCACAGTAGGTAAATACTTGTTTCAAGGCTAATCCAAACCTGACACATGTACAATGTATTAGACATCAGTTTTGTATCTCAGTTGCAGTCTAATAATTAAAACAGAACACAGACTGTCTGTTCTGTTCATACAGGTTCTGTTCAACCTGCTCATACAGGTTCTCTGTAACCTCTCAACATTGCTTTCTCCCCCATGATCATGATCAACTCAGTATTAACATCTATTTGGCATCTGTTTGTTCTATTTGGCAAAACAGTGGAAAGAGTTCATCTCCCAAAAGAAAAAAAAACAGTAAATAAGGATAACAGATTTATCAATACCTATTGACTAGCCAGTTGTTAGTCAATAGCCAGAGCTATTGACTTTCCTACTATTTGGTGGAGAAATACAGTAAATGCCAGTTCATCCCAGCTTAGACATCTATTTTAGGATGGGATGAATCACTGTCTTGAAGTGCCTCTATTTCTTCACTGACTACAGAGGGTGTCTAGACAATTAGCTGAAAATGGGAACTTAGCTTTAAGATGGCTAGAGTTATGAATCCTACCTGCAGTTGGTAGGAACTGTTTGATCTAAAAACAGTCTGGTAAAGTTAAAAAAAAAAAAAAAAAAAAAAAAAAAGAGGTTTCAAATTGTCAGAGTAATCAGTTCTTATGTTATTCAAACCAGGCAAAAAGTAAAAAAAAAAAAAGGAAAAAGAAAAAAAAGAAAATTTTGAAATAAATTAGCAAATTCCTCAGCTGGAGCGTCTCTTGAGAAACAGCCCACACTGAGTTGTTTCCCTGTGTATACCTTTGGGAATACAATTCTGCTACTCTTCCTCCTACTGCATAATTACCACAGACTGCACTTACAGAAGAAGGATCTAGTCATGGTAAACAGGGATACAAGCATAATCCTTAGAGAATGATACAGGAAAAGGTTTTTATTTTTCTTTTTTTTAAATAAAAACACCGACAGTTTCAGAATATGAAAACTGTGAGGTGAAGCCTAATTACACAATAAAAATTAAATGCCTCCAGGCACTTTTAACAATTCCACTGTGTATTTACTCCTGTATCTTTGGGGACATAAACAGTTATTGAGAATCTGATCTTACACAGGTTCGGCTCAATTTGAATTCTAATGGATGTCCTATATCTTTCAGAGATGTAAGAAACCAGAAAATGGAAAAAGATGAAAATTAAGCATATAAAAGATATTATAAATATGGCTAAATAGAAATACCAAATCTCTGATTTTTAGTGGCTTATATTAAGCTATCTTTAAAAGGAACAAAACAGGGTTATATTATTGAATTTTGCTAAATGAGAGAGGGAAGAATAAAAGTCATCAAACAAGTAAAAGGGATGGTAAAAAAAAAAAAAAAAGATGATAGAAACATGAAGAATGCATTAAATAGAGTAATGGGCCCTAGGGTCTAATATTTCATAGGAACTGTGACAGCTTCACAAAAGACACGTTACGTTTTTTCCATGATGAATACAGTTGAGGTAAGAAATTGATTTCACTTTAAAAAGCTTGGGCTGAAACTACGAAAGCATACAATATTTCTGCAGCAGAAAGTGCACTTTTATTGAATAGTCACCTTTGAATGAGTATTTTCAATTTCCGTTAAGAAAAATAAATATTTCTTCAGATAAGTAAGATTTTTGGCAGTAGGTTGGCAAAGCTTCCATTCACTTTCAGCAGGATAGTGTCATTAGCAAGTCTAGATTCTACTGAACGGCTTTCTAAAAATATCTGAAACTTGGTACATAGATACTATGAATAAAATCCATTTCATGCAGTGCACTATTGAATACCCTCTGTATCTGCCATCCTTGTTTTCTAGAGTTATGCTGGGTTTGAGTCAATTAGTTCACTTATGAATATAGCTTGACATTTATGGTAGACTGTTTTTGTTGACAACAACAAAGTTAAGTAGTTTTGTTGTCTAGCTTCATTATCATACAGAAAAGGGATGTCTCTCCATTGCTTTTGCAATGCCACTAGCAAAAAGCTGTGGTTAGGCAGGAGACAGCTCCTTGCCACACACCAAATATAAAAATAATGGTTGAAGTAACATGAAATAGAATCTTTCAATGGGATATGACAACTTCTGTTTCAATTATTATCTATTTTTTTTTTCTCCCCACACAAGAAAAAAATATACTCAAACATTAAATGTATTTGAAATACTGTTGAGGAGCAGAGTATGCCTCAGCAATCAGACTCAAACTCAGATATGAAACCCATCATGCAAAGCTTCAAATTAAGAACCAAGACAGCAAAATCTGGACTCTGACGATCAGGTTTTCTGAATATCTAAGATAAATCGGCTTCCAGATTCTATTACTGTAAAAACTGTGTGTCACAAATTAGGTATAGTTAAGAAGTGTTTCGTTAACTACAAGCACTCTTTATTTCAAATGTTAAAAATGTTGCTCTCAAGCCTGGGATTCACATTATACATGCCATCGATAGCTGAAAGTCATGACATCCCATAAGCTTTTGAAGATTGATACAATGGAGATTAGACAATAGTTTAAAATGCTTTTCATCATGGAACAGTTTTTCTCCTAAAAAATCTGAACAAAGAGAACATTTACATGCATTTTAATCCTAACAATAGAGCTGACTTAAGTAATAATCATGCCGTAAAGTTACTATTTCCTAAAAAGTGCTTTATAATCCAAATTCAGTTTAATTATTCAAATTAAGGATCATAGACCTGCACTTATTTTAATAACATTTTTGCCTCTAAATTAAAGGGTTCTTTTTGATCCAGCACTAAAGATGGTGAAATTGTTCTTCATAGTCTATTTTGCAATACCCTTAATATAAATGAATACTCCAAAGCTAGCCAAGATCTGCTGCAGAGCAACTGGTTACACTTTTGGTGACAGAATTCGGAATTATCTAAATTATTTTGGTCCAGATTTTTGATTAGTGCATCATATCTGTAGCATGGTTATTTTTCCAAAAGCAATTAAAATACTATTATTTTACATATTAAAATAAATGGTACATGTTAAAATAAATGGAGTTCCATTAAATAGACTGTTACACTGGTGAACCGAAATAGCCGGGATACTTTTAGAGTGAAATGCTACTTGATGTGAACACAGGATTTGCTTAATATTTGTACTGCCAACAGAGTCAGATCACTTTATTTGCACAAAGTCCTTATTTATACCTTATTTAATAAGTATATTAAATATACGTATTATATTTATATAATACCTATTCCTACCCCACCTCTGGAGAAGGCTGAAGTTGGACTTCACTGAAGGAGTTGTATAAAAATGTATTCAGCCTAAATAAAGTTATTATCAGTCCAGCACTAAAGACCCTAAGCTACTTAACACTCAGAATATGGGCCATTTTAAAATATCACTCTTGGACTGGCTGGTGTTCATTACTTGGATTGCACACAGAACTTGTCGCATAACAGATTGTTTTTTTCTTCTCTATTTTTCAGCAATTCAAGAGAAAATAGAAAATGTTTTGAATTTTTCTTAGAGGGGAAAGGGAAGAGAGGTCATAAAAAATGGAGGAGAAAGAGACAATTTCAAGTTTGCGAAGTACTTCAGGCCTGTCAAAATTACTTTAAACTTTTTTTCCCCCTTCTCCAGAATGAGTAAGCAACTGGGAGCCACTTTTTATTTCTAATCTTTCTGCAATGTTACAAGAAATGTAAGATTCTGGGACAACATATTGTTTTTCATAGAAAATAGAGATCTGAAGGAGCCTGTACAAATGGGAGAGGTTTGAGGGGATATGAGAAAGGGTTGCATCACTGGTCCAAGCCTTGCTTCTCCTTTCAGCATGACCATGCAGGGGTATCAGAAGGATCAGAAGTGACTAATGCCACTGTAACAGAGATTCCCTAGCAAGAGCTAGCAGGACCAGTGTGTTCTAGTGACCATCTCCTGGCAGCTCTTTCCTGGGCCACCTCTGGGAGCCAATGACATCTTAACCTATCTCAAAAACCAGATTGGAGCTCCAGCAGTTGCTGCTTTGAGCAACTTGAAGCAGCACTTCCCTGGAGCTGTTTCTGTTAAACAGAGTCCAGAGTAGCCTAGGTTTCCAGAAGGAATCATGGATGCTGCTGGCAAGCGCAGCAGGAGGCAGGAGTGAGCACACAGAACCAGCAGAGCCCTGTGTCAAGGGAAGGTGCCTGAGGCGGTTAAACCTCTCTTTGGATGGAGGACACATTCCTGGGCCACACGCAGGGTCCAGCACCAAGCTACAAACCTTCCCTCACTCCTTCTCAGAAGAAAAAACTTATTACATCCTGCAAGGATGATGGCCAGGAGAGGAGAGGGACCCACTCCTGCTCTCAGATAAGATTCCTGGCTCATGGCACAGGGGAAATTCACAGCTCTCTGGCACTTGGGAATCAGCACTAAGCCCATTCTCCTTGATAGCACAGGATATTGATTCCTAAATACTCCTGCTAAAGAACAATTAAATGTCAGAAGCATCCTCCCCAATGCAAGTCATCTGCACATGGCCCAGCTTCTTCTCCATCGCTTTTCTGAGATCAATCCCAGTTCATCTCTTTATTTTCCAAAAAAGAGATTATTTTTGAGTTGCTCGTTGTTAACATTCTTCTGTTTTATTTAGGTAAACGTTTCCTAAACCAAAAGGTGAATATTGCTGCTCTTCCTTTCCTACTATTTATTTCCTTAAGACCAACCTTTCCCAAGTCTCTGTGACCTGCATACACTGCAGCTTACACACGAGAGTAAGGCCATGCCAGACACAAGCACATTTGGAAAAGATCTAATTAAAGTATTATTACATGAATTCCGAGTGCATAAACAGTACTTTTCTTCAAAAACATTGCACACCATATTCAGGTAGCTCTCTGTTTTATATTAAATTGGCAGCCCAAGATGCATCTCATTTCTGATGTGATTTTTCAGAAAACTACCATTCATGTAAAATCATTATTCATTCTGACAGCCTAAAATTTGGCTAGAATAAGAAACATTGGTAAACTAGGAAGAAACTTCCAAATCAGCTTCTGACTATTGCAAAAAGTAGGTGAAAAACATTCGCATTCAGAGTTTCAGTTCTTTTCCATTATTGTAGATAAGATAAGAGCAGACCTGAAACTTTGAAGAAGTTCTAAAGCAAATCAGCAGCGGTGAGCTTTGGGGTATACATATCATTTCAGGGACTTGCCTTTGCATTTGTGTGCGTGTGTGCGCACATATGTGTGCATATACACATGCATGTGCGAACACAGCACAGGGGAAAAATCTGCATCAAATAGAAATTTCCTCTTTGACTTTGTGGTATTGGGAAAATTGAAGTTCTCAGTTTCTGCTGAGCTGCAGTTGTTTAATCCAACTGCTTAATATTAATACCAGTATCAATAGAATTAATAACAGTACTCGCTCAACAAGGACTCCTTTGAAATCAGCACACAAGTTGCATAGTATATGTAATAATATAATATTACTATGTAATAACAGGCTCTGAGAAATTGGGAAGGAGGAGCTTTGGATAGCTCTTCCAGAAAGGAGTTAATTTAATTTGACATGTGAAAATTGTATTGTCTTAATTTAATATGCATGTGCAGTAACAGGTTTGACTAAAGCATAAAGAATTTGGCCCACTGGGACAGGATGTCTCCAGGAAGAATCAGAATTGCTTATCTTTTAAAAAATTCTTTTCTGCACCCTCTATTTATAAATACAGGCAGCAGACTTCAGTGAAATCAAGCAATGACCATAAATTTCACTGCTCACATATTACACTATATTTATTTATATATCCCCAAAGGGACCGGAGATTGGGTATCTGACTAATGCTAAGGTTATAAATTGCTCAAAGAAATCTTAGCCTAAGTGTGAACTTCCTCCTCATCCAAACACATCCATCACATTCTAATAATTTCAAGTGCAGTTCTAATCAAAAGTGATCCAAACCTCCTTTAATTTTAATCCGATGTATACTCACAAAAAAAGAAAAGAAAAAGATTGTTTGGTTTGTTGGGTTTTATTACCATTAGAACTAGAGAACTAGTACAGATCACTATTATAGTGGTGTTTCCTGTGGTTTCTACACCTTGTAGTACCTTTCCCTCCCACGAAGTTTGCCTAATAATATCTTAAAATATGAATAATGTAGTAACAATAGTAATAATATTTAATGTCTTAAAATATATTGTAGCATTTAATAATAATAATATCTAACAACAACAATGATTATAAACTTAAATATTGTAATTAAAAATATCCATTTTATCCAAAAATATCCATCTACCAAGCTGGCACAGAGTCCAAAATTCTTATTTTTCATGTTGAGTGCCACTTCATGCCTCAGAATACCTTTGTTTGAAAAAATGCCTTTCCCTTAGAACTGACAAAGACAAGCTGGAGACTTAAAGGGTGAACTTGCCTTATTGTCATCTAACTTCGTTAACTTTGAAACCTAATACACACGGCTCATAAATGAACTTTGTTGATTATTTCGCTGCAGCTAGAAGTGGGCAAGAATTAGAAATATAAATACAATGCTTATCCGCTAACCTGCTGAGAAAGTTATTTCATTTGGACATCATGATGTGGTATTGACACCAGTTGGAGTGTTGTGGATTTCCTCTTTGCAAATAGAGTGTTTGGTGCTAAAATCTATAGGAGCCTAAAGACTTAGCCAGAATAGCTTTTCAAAGCAACACTGGATTTAGCGATGTGGATTAACAGAAAGTAATGTACATCACACACCAGGCGAGGCTTAAATACAAGTTGAGTCCTAAAAAAAGCCTAAGTTCACATGCATAACATAAGGCATGGACATTATCCATAAGTATATATAAGCTTTGCAACCCTCATTACTACAGGTGTGTCATTCCCCAAAGAGCTATAGGTGAAAGTAGGAGCCTTTCTCTCTTCTCGCTCTAGGGAGGTATGTAAATAGTTAAAAGCAGACTTCTTTTCTGGAAAAGCTTTTTAAACACCTAATCTTAGCAAGGCCGTTCAAATGCTGGAAATAATAGGTCCTGGCAGACCAGTACACAGAGATATCCATCTAAAAATTGTTCAGTCAATCCCCATACTTAAGTGGTGCACATATATTTCACGATAATACTTAAACTGCTTAGTGCATAAACAGTTGGACAGGAATAAAGTCTCTAGTTCTCTCCCTCCTGAGTTCCCTGCAGTTACAAAAACAAATCCACAAATCAGAGCAAGATCAGTTCTCCAGTAAATCCAGTCAATCTAACGAAGCAAAAGAAATACCAAATGTCTCAACTTCTTCTGTGATGTACTAGTCTTTCCCATGACGTAGCACACCTGAAATTTTCTCAACCTTCTCAGGCCTCTGCATTATTTACAGACCCTTTTCTCTGACTGCCTGTACATCCACTATTAATTAACTCATTTAATGCCTTAGTCTTTTCATACTTACTTGTGTCAGTCCAATCATATATTCACTCTTAAAGCCTGTGTCCTTTCTCCACGCCTTTTGTGTAATGCTGCTTGTTTTCAGTGTATTAGAGGGCATTATCTCAGAACAGTACCACTGCACTTAACTTTCCTCTAATTTGCAACAACTAGTAGTAAGGGCACATGACAAATTCTTTTAGCAACCTCAGCCTTCCTCTGGTTGCCAGTATGTAACTTTTCCTTTAAAAATTGCTAAGAGTTTTGATCTCCACCTCTTGAATTTACTGTAGCCTCTTCTTTCTGACTCCGCTATGGTGATCCAGTGCTCTCACTCTTTCCTTTGAAAAGACAACCAAGGAAGAGATTAGTCTCAGCAATCTTTTTTGAACTAGAAGTCATTCTGAATAGAAATGCACCAAATAAAACTGGGAACACAAACATACACCTCCTGGGTAGGACATCTGTGATGAAACACAGTAGTTGGGCAGCTTTCAGCATCTCTGCTCCTTCTGATCTCCGTTTTCTTCCCTGACATTACAGCAAAGGGGGAGGTCGGTCTTGAACAACAGTAGGGCCCACTGGTCTCCTCCACACACGCCTCTAGACAACACGAGTGTGATCAAACTGGACATGGGGTGATGACTCAGTGACAAAGAGGCAGCAGCAAATGAAACACAACCTGACATCCTGTTTCTCTTGTATTCTCTCCTCTTCCTACACAGCCTCAAGAAGACATCAGAAGTCAAGATTTTTTCTTTAGCCACAAGATTCTTGCTTCAGCTCCATTGTGAAGATCCTTTCCTCTCTATCTCACTAGAGGACCATACAATGTCCTTGTTCCTTCTCACTTTATCCTCCATCCTCCCAATATCTACAGATTCCCCAATACTTCCAAACTTCCGGTTTCCCAGTGCCAGCATGGTCCATATTCTCCTGTACCTCCAGCTTGATGGGTGCCCACATTGCTCTAGAGGCTGACAGCAACTCCCTGACTATGCTGTATCTCAACCCAAACATGCTACATGTGGGATGTAAATTATGGCCACCTGGTGCAGGACTCTGCTGCAGTTGGACGCTGCTGCCTCAGAAGGAAATACAAGTAGCCAAACTGGCTGCCCACTTAAATAGTCATGCAGCTGAAGCCACACGACAAAATAAAACTTCTACTCCTCAGGAAAAATAATTTTACTAGTTTACAGGTGAGGCATTACTGATGCTGAGGTACAACCTCAATTGTCTCAAAAACTTGGCCATAACCAGACAGAAAAGGATCGCTCCAAGTCTATACAATGACAAGGATGTGGAAGCCACCTTTGATGGCAAGAGGAACACCACGCCATCATCCTATGGCTACTACCAGCACCAGTCCCATCCTCCCTTGCCTCCCCACATGACCAGCACAGGGCCAGTCCCTCACCATCATGCTGCAGACTATGGATATCTGTCCACACTCACCCTTGCTCCAGGTGGCAGCCGGGAGACAGGCTAGAGCTGTGTCATCTGAGAGCAGCCCCGCACCGCGCACTGACTACCCCAGCTTCCCAGGAGTGCTTCTTGCCTCCTCCCTCCCAAGTCCCCTCTCTCCAGCAGAGCGAGGGCCAGGTTCAGTGCTCAAGCTGCTCTTCTCTCTTTCAAAGAAAACTTTTAGCGAGAAAGCTCCTGCAAGCTCGGGCACGTGGCCAAGTTTGTTTGCCCTTGAAGGGAAGCAGTAACATGCGGTGAATGCCAAAGGAAGGAGAGGGCTACAGAACTACATTCACCCCAGTGTCTCTTCCAGGCATCAGTAAAAGACTCCACAAATCGGGCAGCAGACTACAACATTTACAATTAATAAAGAAAGCCCTCACTAGCATAATGTGCAGAAGAGCCAAGTAGTTCCTCCATGGTATGTCAGAAAACAAAAAGGTTCAACTTCTATAAGCAACAGAGTCAGGCAAAGGTCTATGCTTAACTGTAAGCATTACAGAGAGAGATACTGAGACCATGAATGGGCTCATACATACGTAAATATAGATATGGTCATCAGATATGGGAGTTGCTGCTATTTGGCATACATGTATACCTTCATATATATTTCTTTGCCTTCTTAGCTTATGTGTGTTTGTGACTGTGTGTGTGTGTATGCATGTATGTACGTCAAATAAATCGCATCGCAGTAAATGCCATCGCTGATCCTTGTCAGGCAGAAGAGCATTCCTAAACCATGAAAACGGGAAAATGGAGAATACCGAGACAAACTGCTCAGGGAGCAGGAAAAAACTTTCTCCCTGAAATCACCTCTGAGGTGGAGAGACTGGATGTGAAGGCAGAGAAACTGGTTACCCACAATGGGACAGAGGGCCACCCTCTTACCCTGGGCGATGAACCACTCTGTGCAGGGTCACCAACTTTGCAATGTTTGCTATGGATCATGGTCAGCAACTTTGCAATGATATCAGAAAGACAAATTCAAGGATCCCGGACCCATAGTCTGGTGGCCAAAACATCCTAAAATCTACATTTCTACTCTCACTACCTGTGGTAGCATCCATGCTAGCAAGATTAAACAAATACAAGTATATGGTGAGCATTCTCTGACAGATATACACACGACTTTCTCCTTTATATCAGTCCCTGCTCTTGTACAGAACTTCTCCACTATCCTCTATTGTGTCAACCAACCCAGCTGTATTAAGTACAGTGTAAGCAGTAACTCTACTAACATTTGTGGCTCTGATGGCTACAGGTTTCAGGTGAACAGGAACCAGCAAAATTAAGGAATGGCTGACCTGGGGAAGAAAGGGCAAGAAATAATGTTTTTACTATTGTGAAATGCCTTAAGCCACTGGGTAATATAATTATCACAGGGACAGTCATTTGTTTTTTAAAATATCTAAAAGATAGCAAAACACCATGAGAATAAAAGCCTTGGCAAATGAAAACAGAGTGGTGAAGTGCACTAAAGAGTCCTGTAACTCAATACCACAGCATGCATTATTTATGTGAGATGTGAGGAATGAAAATAAACCTTAAAATTATTATTGTTTGTAGCTCAAATTGTAGAAAGACAGACAAGAGGGGTGAAATGTTAGTCAATGCAATGTTAATAGCTATTAGCTACAGTACTTTATTAGGAAAAAAAGATTATATGAAAAGCAAGTGAGCTAGACCAAGAGAAGTAGGGAAGAAAGAGCAAAGGGAATGAAGGAAGTAAACAAAGCTGGTACTGACAATCTTAATATAATTCTTCAGCACATAGTTTTGCAGAACAGAAGAACCTAAGAGGCTGTTCAGCTGAATACCCTGGGGAGAGATGAAAAATTAGAGAATGGAAGAAACATGCAGGAGATTTAGAAAAGCAAACTCATGAACAATTGAACTCATGAGGCAAAGAAATGCACTCACGTAGACCAAAGCTTTGGAAACCAGAAAAAAAAAAAAAAAGAATGGAGCCTCCAACTGGACAGGGTTCTAAATATCTACAATGCCACCAAGCACTTGTTATTCTGCAAACATAAATAGTGAAGATGAAACATAAAAAGTTCTATATTATTAGGAATGTAATTCCAGATATAATAGGTTGGGGAAAATAACAGGAAAAGAAGCAGCCCACATGATAAAGGCAAAAAGTTTCTCCAGACAAATACTTAAGGCAGTCCTTAAAACTAAACTGCTCAAGTCCCATATGCTGAGATCTAAACTTCTGCAAAATGGGTTTTGCATTATCAGCAGGCAAGCAGAGTATAACTTTCTGACTCAGGCCAAGCGAGTGAAAAATTAGTCAGTCATTCTTGATAAAAATAGTTTTGCCCTTTTTTGTTTCAGGGAATATACTTGGTCCACTATGAAAATTTAATAAACAGAAGTAACTTCCAGAGGAAATACAAAGTTGAAACGGCACAGGTTCTTTTCTAGTTCTTGGTGATATCTGTCGTATTTGTAATTTAAGTAGATTTTTTTTGCAAATTAAGTACATTTATTTTATTGCAGATTAAGACCTTTAGAAGTGATAACCCCATTTTCCCCTCAACGTTGCAGTGTTTCAGGTCAGATAAAGAAATAGCACTATATTCTGAAGTCTTATGCTGGGCTTCAGTTGTCTCAGCAATTCCTGCAGGAGAAATTCGCTCAATTTTAGTGATATTTGTATACCTGCATCATCTTTACCTTACACTGTGAACATGTTAGGTAAGTGACTGTCATTAATACTGGGAATGAATCTACACAAACTTTGAATCTTAAAATTCGAGAACCGAAGGGAGTAGCCTGCTGCCATTGCATCTTTATGTCATAGAAATGCAGTTCCTGCTGTCAACCTGTGCTCTTAGGATGCAAAAGGAAGCACTAGTGAGTGGCCATCTTCTATCATGGGTGAAAGCGAATTGTAAACCTAACAATTAATTATATAAAGGTATTGTAACAGAGTTCTTCTTTCACAATGAACAATCAGTATTTGCTGATATTACTTCCACTAATTCTTTTCAAAAAGCAAGAGATTCTTAGAACATACAACTAATTTGACATAACCTATGCATTAACTTTTGAGAGAGTTTACCCGATATAATTACAAACAAAGCAATATTTATAGACTATTATAAACCAGCATTACAAAATAAGCAATGAACTTCCTCAAAGCTAATTATTTCTGTGCTCAATGCACCTTAGGAACTATCATTGCATATAAACTTCACACATTCTTAGCACACGTCGAACTTTTGTTCCATTCCACTCCAGGAGCTGATTCTCTCTAAAGGGAAGATGTTCTAAATCTTGCCATAAAGCACAATAATGGACCGTGGTCACTGTGACCAAGAATTCAAAATGAAATGTCTTCCCCATTGAGATATAGACTGAGACCCTGTGCTTTTAATTACTTGACAGTAGTATTAACTATCCACATCTGAAGTGTCAATGCTCACAACAGCTTTATTCAGGCATTCAATGAGAAAGTGAGCAATGACAAAGCCTAATTGGCTTTGCTTCCTGCTAGAAGGACAAACTGAGCTGAAAAATTCCGGATACCGCTGAAGTCCAAATCAAAATTCAGAGGAGTTGTGGATGCCTAGCACCTCTCAAAAACGGACTTTGCATTAAGGCTGGCAAATTATTTAAGAAAATAACAAATCTACCCATTCAACGCAGGATGTCAGAAAAAAAAAATGTCCTTAAAGCACACACACACAAAAAGAAATCCAAATAATCATAGAAAGTTTTGCTAAACAGAACAAAATTCCCTATATGTTTTGCTCATAAGTCTGTGCTTCTCCCCATTCTGCATTCAGTTCTGCCCCAGCTAAAACCTTGTTCTCTCCTTGACCTTCCTCCCTGATGCACACACTTTTTACACTCTTGTTGAGTTCCTGTGTGATTCTATCTTTTTTTTTACCAAATTCCTTTCCTTTCATCCAGGCAACATGCATATTCAATACCTTTTGCTGACCAACCAGAACATGGATATCCTTTCACAATACTAACATGTGCATACATACTGACACATATGCACATGCAAAGAGTGCAAGGAAATCTCTTCCCTGCCTGAGATTTTCAACCAATCTGATGGGGTCAAAAGCTTCTGGGATGTAAGGAGTTTTTCATCATTGAGATTCTAATATTGATTATCTATTATCTTGGAGTCACCCTTCATTACCAAAGATATACTTGAAACTAAAATCATCAGGGCTATAAAAGAAGTTATAAATCATCATTAAATTTATCTGATTTTTTCCATACTCTCCAGATGTTCAGAACAAATATCAATAAGTGTCATTTATCAGCAGCATTATCTGGCTATATGGCCTTTTTTTTTGACAAATTATTTCAAAAATACTTACACAATCACATATGAAAGTTATATATGATTATATGCAGTTTAAATTGACCAAGAATGAACGTATCTGTAAAATCTAATTTGTCCTTTCCAAAATGTGATGGATTCCTCCCTTGAAGATGCATTTCTTACCAAGAGCTCCAGGATGTCCATTGCCCAATGAAAGTCTTGCTGTTGATTTAAGGCATGCATTTTTCTTAATTACCTACAGCCTGTTATACTAGAAAGGACACTGCTTGTTGTGTCAAAAGAAATGCCCAACAAGAAATACTAGAGAATTTTAAATAGCATATTGATCTGCTGAAAGATACTTTAAAGGGAAAAGGCAAGAGATATATGCAAGAGACTAGAAAAGCGGATTCTCGTTCCTTTATTTGTGATAACTTTAAAAGGTACAACACCTAAAGAAGCTTATACTCTCAATATCAGGCTGCAAAAGATGTGTTATTCGGTGCCTTCATGTCTCAAAAATGTAAAAAATAGTAAATAGATAAATGAAAAAAAAAAGGGGGGAAAGGGAACTTACAAATCATTTTGGATGAGAAATAATCTCAACTTTGTAAACTAAGATGGCTTAAAGTCAAAGGAACTGTGCTGATTTACAGTTCTTGCCCAGTCCCTATTTTTGCCACCAATAAATCAAAATTATGTACTTAAGAATACTTTTAAATGCTGTTAAATGCCAAAATGGATGTAACTTGAAAGGTACTTGGTAAACATGGATTTTCAAAGGTAATGTTCTTATTAGTCTTACTTCTTTAAGGCTAAAATTTCTGATCACAATAAGGTGATTGTTAAGGTCATGGTTATCCTGTCAAAGCTTTGATTTTAAACTGTGACAACATGTTTATAATTTATGAATTCTGTCCAGAAGATAGGGCCATGCTGACCTTTTCAGATAAATTATATGATAGAGGAGAAACCATTTCTGATAGCTTCTTGCTAATGGGAAAAAAAAGTCACATTCCAAAAACTTGTGATCAAGTTGAGCCTTTGATGCACCAGGAGAGTTAAATGACAGCAACTGTGTTAAAATGAATCATCAAAAGGGACTAATGTCAAAAACATCGCAAAAGAGTTTCTCCCTCTGCAAATGATTCATAAATCTAATCTTAGGGAAGAAAAATAAAAAAAAAAAAAAAAAAGAAGAAAAAAAAAGAAAAAAAAAGGTAGAAAGTTGTGCAGATGGAAGCTGAGTCCAGAGGCTGAGAAATATTCCTTTTCTTTGAGTATCACTGGTATTTTGGTGGGTAGTTGTTTACTGACAATATCTGCTCACAAAATGAAATAGAGATTGCTATGGTGATTGTTGCAGAGTTTTATGAAAAACTGCATTTAACATGCAATAATTTTTACTCTATTTCAATGCTATTCACAGATCAGTCTCAAGAGAACTCAAATCTACAATTCCAGACCCCCCAAAACAGTCTTCCAACAAATAAACACCAAGAGAAAGCTGTCCTATTCCTTCATATCAGGTTGAACAGTTTGAAGACAGGCAATGACCTTCAGTCACCTTCAAGTCAGAACTACCATATCTGTTCCTATCAATACTTACACTGGAATTAATGACAACCTCATGTAGTATCACTGTAATTACTGTAAGTAAGGGAAGCAACATCTAGCCATTAACATCAAACATCTTACGAATCTCAGTGTTAAAAGCAGAAGTTGCAGACTACTTTAAGGAGGACTTACTTGGCTTTCTAAGGGAAATATGCAGTAGCTGAGGATAATTTTAAGGCATACCATTCTAAAATAGCCCCATTATAATGAATAAATCAGGATATCTCTAGAGAGTTTTATAATTTTTTTGCTGTATTTTTTGGAGTCTCAGTGTTTTTTTTTGGTGGAATCATTACTTCTGTAACTTAGTAAAACATTTTAAAAGCAATAGATTTGCAGTAGTGTTTTATTTTGTGTGTCAGGGAATACAATCTGTCTATCATGACCTCTACACTTAGGACGAGAGATGTGACAAATAAATTGTACAGCCAATGCAAATCCAGGAAAGCAAAACCAGCAAGGGTTTCCTTTAATCGATATTTAGGCTATTAGATATTCTGCGCCCATTGTTCTGAAGAACTAATGAATATACCAGAATCTATCTCTCACAATGACCTCTGGATCACCACGTCTGTTGAGTCATTTCTTGGTCTGCACATGTGAAAAGAAGAAGTGACTATGCACTTTATTCAAGTCTGGTTTGTTCCACAGGGGATTATTTCTGGGATTATTCTATTCTGCTTCAAGAACAAGGTTTGATTTGTATACGACAACTTGCAAGCATCTCATCTCCCATGTTAAAGAACTTTCTCTATTGCTCAGCATTTTCCCATTGCTAGAGGAAATCTTAGAGAAGGAAGATCAGCCCTCAGGTAGAAAAAAACAAATATCTTCAGAATGTGGGAGAGTAAAATGAAGACTTACATATCTACTTAAGACTGCAAGAGCACTTCCTTCTAACTAGCAATATCAGTTTGGTCTGGTTTGAATTCAGTATTTCAGTATATATTCAAATTTTGTATTTGTCTGGAGATACTTGTTGCAAAATAGATATGATTGATAAGGAAACACAGAGGTATCAGACCATGCAGAACTGGATAATAATAGATTTGTCTTATGGAGTTCAAGATGTGAGGCTTTAAGGTCCTGCAATGATTCTGTGAACAGAATCCATTCACTAAAGAATATTCCTATAAATTCTTCATATCAGGACAAAAACTTTTTAGACCAGTATATAAAAAATCCTCCATTATGATGTGTTGAAACAGGTTTACCACTTCCACGCAGAGGAAAAGAAAGTCACCGCCAAAAAAAGCAGAGTATTGTCACCATGAAAGTAACTGACACAGAGCACTGCAAACTTTCAGAATTTTCAGAATATTTAAGGTTGGAAGGGACCTCTACAGATCATCTAGTCCAACCTTCCTGCTCAAGCAGGCACACCTAGAGCATGTGGCACAGGGTGGCATCCAGGCGGGTTTTGAAGACCTCCAGAGAAGGAGACTCCACAACCTCCCTGGGCAGCCTGTTCCACTGCTCTGTCACCCTAACAGTAAAGAAGTTCCTCCTCACCTGGAGACGGAACTTCTTGTGTTTCAGTTTGTGGCCATTACCCCTCGTCCTATCGCTGGCCACCAGTGAGAACAGCCTGTCCCCTTCCTCCCTGCATTCTCCCTTCCTGAACTTATACATATTAATCATATCCCCTCTGAGCCGCCTCTTCTCCAGAGAAAACAGGCCCAGCTCGCTCAGCCTCTCTTCATACGAGAGATGTTCCATTCCCTTAATCATCCTGGTTGCCCTTCTCTGGACCCTCTCCAGAAGCTCCACGTCTCTCCTATACTGGGGTGCCCAGAACTGAACACAGTACTCCACTGTACTCCACTACTGAACCCTGAAAAGTAGATATGTTCAGAACTGATTAAATAAGTGTATTTGAGATAAACCTATTTTATAGTTATGAGGCTATGAAATACCTTGGTTTACATGGAAATTTCTGCTCTGGATGTTTTTTAACCAAAGAACGTGAGAATCTGGAAGAGGATCCCAGCGAAAGGTCTGTCTATGTTCTTTCTCTTAATGTTTGTAATCAGACATTGATGTTGACTAGGCTAGAATAGTATTTGATACAACACCGTGTGATCATTCTTATGAAGTAAACTGTATTTTTATTTCTTTTGCACTGCCTTTTTTTTAAACTTACAGAAAATCTACAGTCAACATTTTATAAATACCCATATTTATCTACATTACAGAACCTATCATTCTACATCATTATATGAAGCCAGAAATGTAATGAAATTAAGATTTTAGAATTCTGAAATATTATACAGAAATGATGTAGTGAATGAAAATTGCAATGGCAAGGCATCTGTGAAAGCAAGGAAACAAATAAAACTAACATGCAATATGCCAGACAACTGTTCATCACAACCCCCTGGAGAAATGATAGAAAAATAAAGGAGTTCACAAAAGAAGTTTCTGTTCTCTGTTTGATGGTTTCATTTGTCAATAAACACATTTAGCTCCATGACAAGACTACATTAAGAGAAATATTAACCTATAAATGTCGCCAAATGTTATTTGTTTCAGCTATCAAAACTTATTACTGGCAAGGCCACTGTCAACATCACAGACTTGCAAAAAAAAAAAAAAAAAAGAGAATCAAAAGATAGTTATGTTTTAAATTATTCTTTTTTAGATACAGGTAACACACAGCATATATAGACTTTTTTTTCCCTTATCTTGTACCTCTACAACTAGCCAAGAAACAAAACAAGCCTGAAAAAAAGAAAAAGAAAAAAAAGGTTAAATCTTATCAATCTTATAATACATGAAAATCACCCCAGAGAGGATTATTCATACGTGACCACATCACTGACGAACCCCTTATGCACATTTTAGGGATACACTCATTCTCCTGAGCTGTCTGGCCTCATCAGCAGATGAGGCAGCTAAAACTGATGCAGAGAAATAAGATGTCTGAAACACCTACTTTAGTACTATTCACAACACTGACAAACACGTGAGTTACCTTTTCTTTCAGAACAAGAGTTCACAGATAGGGAACAAGTTATAGGACAATATTCATACGTTCTTTGTTAGACATCTTAGCAAGAAACCAAGGTGCAAGTGACTAAATTCTTTAGGAAGGGCTTTCTAAAACAATTGCTGTATGCAAGTAATCATTGGAAACTGATAGAAAACACATATAGCATTTTTTTTCACTTTTTTATCACTTAAAAAAAAAAGAAAAAAAAAAGGGGCTTTATACAGAGAACGCCTAAACTGAACTGATTTCCTTCAGGGCTGTGAAGGCACTAAGAGACCTTAATTGCCCTGACAAGCCCCACTTGGAACCCCCTGCCCCCTACCTAGGGCTCCCATTTAAGCAGAGTCCCTGGGCCTGGGGCTTGATGGCCCCTGGGGGTACCCAGGTCATTGCTTGCTGTGCCTTGGTGGCTGGTGGCTGCTGTGCAGTCACCTTCTGGCTTGTTGTCACCTCCTGGGCAGGCGACTGGGGCTGTTTGGGGCTGAGGGCTCCAACCTCAGTGACCTGACACCCCACACAGTCCCCCTCCTGCCCTCTGCTTAATCCCTGTCTCTGGGGCTCCTTGACCCTGGCTTGGCTGCCCCCCTGTCTGCTTTGGGTGGTCTTGTCCTGGCCGCATGTCCCTACACTGGCCCTGTGACCCTGTGGTAGCCTCTGTCCTGTTTCGCCTTGGAGTCCCTCCCCTAGCCCCACATTGCATCCACCAAAAATAGTCCCAGGGCGGTCCAGACCAAGCCTGTGCCTATGGGGGCACTTTACAACAAGTCCCCTCTGGGACAAGTCTGCGGTGGTGCAGGAAGGATGGGTGTGGGGACACCAGAAGACCTTAATGTCCCCCTGGGATTCCCCTGGGATGCCCCTGTCCCTAAGGAGAGTCCTCTATTTCCTGGTGTTGCTTTTAGGTGGCTCTTTCTTAGGCCCGTGGTTGTAGATCCTGACCTACAGGATCTACAGGCAGAAAAAAAAAAGGTGGGTTGAGAGCAAAGCTGTCTGGAAAGAAAGGTTTTTTTTGTTTGTTTGTTTGTTTGTTTGTTTTTATTTATGTACCCTTTAAGGGCCTTTGAGTTCAGCTCAAACTCAGAGTAAAGCACATAAGTTGTTTGCTGAAAGATTAGCTGCATCTGTTTCTGCTGTGTCACTTCTATAGAAACCAGGCTTGGTTTTCATAACTTTCAATCAAGTACCTCTTAAATGGTGTCCTTGAAAGTGGATGTGTCTGAGAGAGGAGAAAAAAAAATCCAAGTACAGTAATTCAGCAGGACTTTCCTTGCAGCATAACTTCTCACAGGACTGAGGCATAGGAACTACTGTCTGTTCTCTGCTTTCCAGTAAGCAGGACTGACCTCAGAATGAAATCTCGTTCAGTATTTTCCTTCTGCTCTACCAGTAGAATATTTCTGTTAGCTGAAAAGGGCTAGCTCTTTAAAATTGGTCTATTCAAAGTATTGCTCATAAAGCACCATTTCTAAATATTCAGGACAATAGAAAACAAGCAGAAGAAAAATGCTCTCTAGATCTTACTAGAAGGCAAGGGAATGAGAAGAAAGGACAGACATGCATGAGCAAGCTACAGGGAGAAATTTCTTTCCTGAAAGCAAATCACTTCCCAAAGATAAATTACGAGCCAGTCAATTTGCTTGGATGACTCTACGCTTGACCTAGCTGAAGCCAGGCTTCTGCTCTAGCAATTGCATCCTGTCCAGGGATGGCAAAGGTGACAGATCGAGGCTGGTGGCTGGCAACAGAATAGTGTCAGTGTCTTTGATGCTGTAAATTCTTACCTGCAGAACTAATTCAAGCTGACATAGACACAATTAATGTGAAGTGGCACAACTGTGATCAGATAATGAGGTAACAAAATAGAACTGTCAGGGTGCTTCCTTGCGCCGTGATAAATGATGCCATCTCTTTCTGAGCTCTGTGGATGGGTGGAAAGTTTTAACCCCACGAGTTATGGAATGAGGAGGTATTATATCCAAGAACAACAAAATTGGGTTACAGTTATAACTCAAGCTTATACAATCCATGCATTTGGGCTTGCAGTCTTGCTATATACCACCACATATTCCACACTGAAAATCTACATGATCTACACCGAAAATCTCTATGCCTGTTTCAAGCAGTGGATCCTGCTTTCACTATCTATACATAGATTTTCACTATCTATGTATAAATCATTCCAGCTACTCCTCCCCTGTCCATAAGGCTGACCCACAACGTCAATATAGGATGGTAAATAGCTACAAGACTGAAATACAGGTAGTCTTTAAGTAGCATTCCCAGAATTTCCCATTTGGGGTCTCTTGCATGCCTTTCTATCTGTCCTCTAACTCCAAATGAGGACAGCCCTTCATATAGCCCTGTTTGGTAGCTTAATAAAGAGATTGTTCCAGGCTACTAGCAAAGCTTCTAGACTTCCACCTCATGCCCCTTTTGCCAAGCCAAGGGTATGTTCCCAGAGCGCAGCTGCCTGGATGGCCACATTTATCAATTACTGGTGACCACTTTTATGGTCATAGTCATGGTATGTTTTAGTTCCCCAAATGAAAGGTAAATTACTGATCTAACGGGACTGGTGTCCTGAAACAAGAGTTAAGCCTGCTCCCTTTAGGCACTGGTGAGGATGCCTGCCTCTTGGCAAACACAATTTTGGAAAGCTCTTGTTACATTTGATCCTTATTTAGTAATGAAATCCTGGAATTTAACTGTCAGAATCCGTACCTTGTTCAAGGCGTCATGAACTCCCTTAAATTGAGCAGCCCAAGAAACTGCTGGTGACAAACACTCTGTCATAACACAACGAAAGGTAGTAAGGAGCAAATATGACACAGCAGCTAGTTGCCTAAAACTCTCTCTTTTTCATTTTATACATTGCAAGCTTCCAGAATGCTTGATAACGTTATAGAAAGGCTTCCCTCATTAGTCAGCAGGTCAAATTATATATTTTCGCTTATGCATATTCATAAATTCTGGGTTTGTTTAAGCATTTGCTTTTGTGCACTCAGTCCTGAATAAAAAGAAAACCACCAAGTTGTTGCTTGTAAAAAATGCAGCTTCTTAAAAACAAATGGAATAATACCCCTTCCACCCAACACACAGGCAGTTACAAGAACATTTTATTTGATAATTAAATCCTTACCCAGAACAAATCATACTCCTAATTGGGCGAAGTATTGCCTGTGAAGGCTAGCAGTTCCTTCATACCAAGTTGAAATAAGCACTTCAGGCAGTTTATAGTGCATCGCTGCTTTCCCTTTTCTCTGGACCAAAGAAATTGTTATTGCTCTCCAATTCTATGAATTAACTAAAGAGATCATCGGAATTAAGGGTCCTCTCAGCCATATGAAGATGGGGAAGTGTGGCTCACACTTCTGCCCTCTTTCCATGTCCCTTGCTCTAACGCCTCTGCTTTCTGCCTTGCAGAGCCCAGCACTGCTGACCAAGGCACTTGCAACTTGCTGACTAGTTTTAGTAGCACTGTTAGCCAAGGAAAGTCAATGAAACAGGGCTATAGCCAGAGCTCCTCCTATGATATGTGATACGCTGTGGTCACACACGTGCCCCACACACTGCTTGCACTGCCCATTACACTGCCACGCTGTGGGTGCTTGGGCCTGCCTCTGGTGGGGCACGCCGGCCTGCACGACACTCCCCATGAATAAAGTACCCCTTGGTGCCGTGTGACAGGGCAGGGGCTCACACTCCTTTTCTCCTCTTACCAGAAAAAAAAAGCATTGGAGTTAATGATTCATTTACAGCCATATCACTATCATAGAATCATAGAATCATAGAATCATAGAATCATAGAATGCCGAAGGTTGGAAGGGACCTCAGAGGTCATCTCATCCAACCCCCCGGCTCACGCAGGGTCACCTAGAGCACGTGGCACAAGGCTGCATCCAAGAGGGTTTTAAAGAGCTCCAGAGAAGGAGATTCCACAACCTCTCTGGGCAGCCTGTGCCAGGGCTCTGTCACCCTCACTGTCAAGAAATTTTTCCCTAAGTTCCTGTGGAAATTTTGGTGCCTCAGCTTGTGGCCATTTCCTCTAGTCCTACCAGTGGCGAACACTGAAAAGAGGCTGCCCCCTCCTCCTCACTGCCTCCCTTGAGGTATTTATACACGCTGATCAGGTCCCCCCTCAGCCTTCTCTTCTCCAGCCTGAACAGGCCCAGCTCTCTCAGCCTTTGCTCATAGGGCAGATGTTCCAGGACCCTGATCATCCTCGTAGCCCTGCGCTGGACTCTCTCCAGCAGCTCCACATCCCTCTTGTCCTGGGGAGCCCAGAACTGGGCACAGTCTCCAGATGTGGCCTCACCAGGGCTGAGTAGAGGGGGACGATCACCTCCCTCGACCTGCTGGAGACGCTCTTCTTAATACACCCCAGGATCCTGTTGGCCTTCTTGGCCACCAGGGCACACTGCTGTCTCATGGTCATCTTGTCATCCACTATGAATCCCTCAAAGCTGCTTGAGGATAATGTGTTTTTATATCCATTTAAATGCAAGCAGAACCTGGTCAACATGTTTCCACAAACAAGCTTCTGAACTTGAGTACTAATAGCCGTACTTTTAACTACTAAAATGGCAACGTGATGTGTGGGTTGTGTGATAAAAGACTTGTCTGTACCCTCACAAAGAGTAATGGGGAATGATAGCTGGTGAGGGGCCCCCATGAGGCACAAAGGAGACTTTGCCCCAACCAGAAGTGCACAAGGAGAGCCATGAGCCCCTTGTGGCCCCTAACATGGCCAGTCAACAGAAGCATTTCTCTGCGTTGCCCTTGGGACTGAGCAGGAGGAGCATTTCAGAATTACCTAAGAGTTATTAAAGGATATTTAGAGGAGGAAGCAAAGAGGTGAGCAAAGTTTGTGTTGGTTCAAGAAGCCATGCATGGGTGGTGTGGGGATACACCAGCAGCAGAAGGGCATAAAGGAGTCAGTCACACTAGGACAGGTTGCTGGTCAGTATGCTTGCATGGCCATGCATGACCAGCACAGCCTGCCCTATCTTCTATTAAACTCCATTTCCATCACTTTTCTTGGTCAAGCTGTGACCTGGCCAGCTTGACAAGGACCAGCTTGGTCCTGACCAGCTGCTGGAGAGACCGTGAGGCCTGGGGGTTGCCTGAGTCCCACGTGCCTGCACACGTGTGTGTGTGTCTTACATGCAGAGACACCTGAATAGACTCCAGGGGCTGCTTTTGGGTAAACTAAATCCAGCTGTTGCCCACTGTTTATACCTGTATTTTATGTTTTTATGTTTATACCTGTTTTTATGTATTTATATTTATACATGTTTTTATGTATTTATGTTTATACATGTATATGTATTTCCCCCTAACAGACCTTCTTCCTGATGAGCCAGACAGAGAGGGGAATAGGATGAGGTTTTCGGTGCTGTTTGTGTTTGCTGTGCAGGTTTTTGTTGATCTCTGTGGCTAACATCTGTACGTATGCATATAAGCACATGCTTGGGTGCTACTGGGAACACATCCTCCGCCTTGCTACTGGTTGCACCTGGGGACAAGGAGTTGCAGCAGTCTGGAAAAGGCTTTTTACAGTTCTCTGGAGCCAAAAAATGACTACTCTGAGTTTGCACAAGCAAATACTCTAAGTAAAATGAGTTTCTCCTTTCATTTTTCATATACCACAACACAAAATCCTTGGAAGATTTTCTTGAATTTGGTGACGCAGGTCTATTCAATTTTTTTGCACTGTTTAGGTCAGGTCATTTAGACAGGTGATTTACAGTGGAATGGCATGTGTTCAGAGAACAGAATTTAGTTTATAACCAAAACTGCCAGCACTTGTCTGGACTGGGAAATTACTTTCAGGAAATTTTTCTTGTGCTAGGAAAAAGTTACTACATTTTAAAACAGGCAAAATGAAAATAGTTATAACTTGCCATCATCATCAGGTCACTGTTGGACTAGGTGATCTCTAGGGGTCCCTTTCAACCTCAACTGTTCTGTGATTCTGTGGTTTCTCATCCTCATGTAGGTAAAGCCACAGACAGTGTCGAAGTCACCTGCGCTCCTCACGTGGCACCTGAGGGCTACAAGAAGCTTCCAGTGACCGAGTGTCCTGTTGGGAAGGTGCTGCCCGGGAAGGGATGGATGTTGTGATCCTGTCATTTTGACCTAAGTTAACCAGTTAATTCTGTGTTCTCTAAAAAAATCAAGTCTCTATTCACATTTTTGTGTGGATTTTTTTTTCCTAATTTCTCGACAAGGAATTAAAAGGTGGCATATATATATACACATATATATGTGTGTGTGTATACATATATATACACATGTATATATGTATATACATATACATGCATACATACATTTCTGGACAAGAAATGAAAAGGCGGCATATATATATACACACATATATATGTGTGTGTGTATATATGTATATATGTATACACACACATACATACACGTATACGTATATACATATATACATGTGTATATATGTATGTATACACACACACACATATATATAAAAATACGTATATATAAATATACATAAGCTCAGATCTTCATTGTTCCCAACTTTCAAAGTCCCTTGGCAAAGTCTATCAACAGAGCAAACATTTATGTAGCAGTATTTAAATAACTGAGGTGTTTCGCAGAGTGCTCAGGGGCCCAGGGCTACCAGGGAAACAGAAGCGATGGGAAAGGCTCCGTTCCGCGGCCAGGACCATCCCGACCTCCCACCCGCTTTCCAGGTGCGGCCTCTTCTCCTTGCAAACATTCCGACTCCCGGAGCGCCTTGAGGAGAGGGGAGGGTGGCTGGGGGCGCTGGGGGCAACGCTGCGGGTTCCCCGGGCCCTGCTGAGACGGCAGAAGGCACAGTTAGCGCACGAGCGGCACCGAGGTGCAGTTTCGGGGCTGCTTTTGCCAGACTTGGGGAGGCCCCAGACTTGGGGAGACCCCAGACTTGGGGAGACCTGCCCGAGCTCCCGCCCCGCTCCCGCACGCAGCGGGCGCGCGCGCGCCGCCAGCCGAGCAAGTTTGGGCGCCGCCGCGCGCCGTAGGCGGAGCGGCGCGGACGCGGAAGTGCCGGCTGGCGGCGGTTGGCGGCCGTTGGCGGCGGTTGGCGGCCGTTGGCCGCTCCTCCCAGCGCGGCGCGGCGCGGGGGAGATGGCGGCGCGCGGCGCGCGGAGCCGCTTCGCGGTGGTGGGCGGCGGCATCGCCGGGGTCACCTGCGCCGAGAAGGTAAAAGCGCCCGCGCCGCCGCTGCCTGGCGCATGGAGGCTTGCGGGCTGATGGCGTTTGTAGAAGCAGAGCTGCGGGGACTCCTTAAGGGCCCGCGGGAGTGAGGTGTCACAGTGACGGAACGGCTCGGGTTGGCAGGGACCTCTAGAGATCATCCAGTCCAACCCCCCTGCTCCAGCAGGGACACCCAGAGCACGGGGCACAGGGCGGCATCCAGGAGGGTTTGGAAGATCTCGAGAGAAAGAGACTCCACAGCCTCCCTGGGCAGCCTGTGCCATTTGTGTCAAGGTTTAATAGTTGAGGAGACTTTGTGTTTTCCTGGAAGTAATTCAAAGCTGAGTTGTGTCAAACTGCAGTGATCCCATTTCACAATGGGATTATTTCTAAAACTATGTGTTAAAAAAACTCACACTTTTAATTGCTTTAAAAGGGACTGGCTGTTGCTCTCTTAAAAATGAGGCTTTCTACGGTGTTGGTGCCTCAGAGTTGCAGCTTCTTTATTAGAAGCTCAAAGAGGGTGCCTGTCAGAGCTGCCACTTTGCCTCACGCCTCCTTTCTCGCGCTCTTTGCCTCACCCTTGCTTCTTTGACTGATTTTTTTTTCCTTGTCAATCTCAAGCCAGATGCTTATGTGATGACAAGGGCCAATGACCTGGTGTCACCTCTTAGCAGAGCAGGAAGTGCAGGTAGCAGTGAGTTTGGACTCCTAGCACACGGTGTCATTCTTTGAGTCCATTAGGCAAGGCACTTGGCCTTCTTGTGTGGTTTCCCAGCTGGGGACAGCTGTTAAAAGGAAGATGAAGCATGATTTTCCCTGTTATGGTTTTGAGCAAGCAAAATTCCCTGTAATTTCATAAACATGCAATAAACAACTTTTTTTTTTTTTTTGTATTGCACTACTGGGAGTCTCTTCCATGATAACCTGCAGTCCAACCTTTTCCTGGGGAGAACCTTCAGTCCAACCTTTTCCTTGCTCCTGAGAACAGTTGTTGCTTTAGGTCCATCTTACAAAAGTGTTTTAGGGTTAGTTGCATTTTGAGTGTGCTCTCAGGGCATTTTGTGGTTTTTGTGAGGCTTGTTTATTAGCTACAGCTGCAATCAACTACACCACAACAGTGTGCTAATTTATTGCATAAAGAGTCAAACTTTCCCTTTTCTGTTGGTGTAAAGCATACAGCTACAAAATCCATGAAATACTTGTTTTTGTGATTCATGCTGCAAAGAATAGATTACTTGAAGTTTCCACACTGCCTGGTGAATTTCTCTTGTGTTTTGTACCTCACTTATGACCATGAGAATTTCTTTTTAACCAGAAGCAAAGTTTTAAACCCTCAAACTTCAGATTAATATGTCAGATATTTCCTATCTGAGGCACAGGAATAAATGCTAGTCACTTTATAGCTCTGTCACTAGTGCTTGATTTGAGATATGCGTCTTGGTGACGTATTCGAGTCATTTGGAGATTACTATTGCAGGAAACTCTGGGTTTTATGTTCATCTCAGTGATGAGTGGTTTGTGCTTTGGTAGAGTTCTCATTTACAGTGCTGGCAGAATAACCAGTGTTTAAGATTGGAGTATTTCATCTTGGCTTGGGCCTTATAAAAATTTTGCCTAATAGGATCCTGAAAATGATAATCTACTTAAGTATCTTTTCCTATTTTAGTATAATTTTATGTTGCCAAAATGAAATCTAAATAGTTAGCCACTGCTATCCAGTAAAAGTTTCCACGTCATTCCCTGTCTCATCCCTCTTCAAATTTGGAGTGATATTTAATCCCTAGGATAATGTATTACATATTACTTCTTTACAATAATTATATGATCTTAAAATAAGATCCTGCTGATGACTGTATTCACTCATCATGTTGTCTTTCTTTCCAAGCTGGCCATGGAATTTCCATCAGAGGATATTCTTCTAGTGACAGCATCTCCAGTTATAAAAGCTATAACAAATTTCAAACAGGTAAGAGGCTTAAATTTTGTTATGGTAGTGTGTCTCCAAAAGTTAATGCATTTTCTCAGTAAAGATAATTTAGAGCTTAATCTTGAAAGCTTATAATTGTGAAATTGTTTTCATATCCGTGGGACTGCACTGCTAGCATTAGTAGTACACCGTTGAGTTTTTTAATTAATCATTAGTAATCATTCATTAATCATTAGTAAATAGTGAATATATTGACAGTAGTAGTGAGTGAGTAAGCAATACTAGTGAATTCATAGTAGTAATGTATTAGTACAAACACTGTTTATATGGTTGAAGTATGTTCTAAGTTCCTACAGAATCTTTGTTCCACTGCTGTATTTGGGGGAGCGCTCCATTTTAAACGCTTTGGATCTTTGGAATAAATTCTTTAGGAAATGAAGCCCTGCGAGTGGATCTCAGATCCCTTTCACACCTTTCAGCCTTTCATACAGTAGCAGGTTTTAATCTCAAGCAGAATCTCTAATAAGTAAGGGAAAAGGAAAATTCAGTGACCTCCTGCCTACTGACTTAAAGTTCCACAGTTGATTTCAGATTCCTGGCTAGTGGACTCTTAAGGCTGGAATTACAGAGGTACTCAGATCTTGTAAAACACAGCCCTAAAACTATCACCTCAAGGAACTTTATTGTAGGGCATGGAAAAGGTTGGAGGCTCGATTGCACAGCAAGTCAGCTGGGAATTAACTTCTATTAATTAGAAGTCCTCCTTCCCAGTTCCTCAGGGAAAGTTAAGACACCTAGAGAGAGCTTCCGCCTAGAATTTACATTCATGGCATTTTCACAGAAACGCTCTGAAACACATGATTTGGCTCAAAGCTGAGGTGCATCTCATGCAGGACAGAGAACAACAGCTCCGCAGGTTATCTCATAGCCAGGTGTGGATGCCAGTCTTTGAGATGTATGTATCCCAGTATTCAGATCACTGCAGAGGGAAAATAAGGAGAGACTTGGACTTGATACGTGGATTGCATGTGTTTAGTGACTGTAATTGGCTGTCAGCACCTCTTTTTGCGCTGTATTTTTTTTCTGGTCTTGGGGACACGTAGGACATAGCTGAGAGACTGAGAGCTACATGTGAGACTGGTAGAGTAACACCTATCTCGAGAATCTCCTGTGAAGCTGAGAGGTGGCAGGAGAGCCCTGGGTGTTTGGGACACACGTTTATGCACTCCAGGGATCTAAGGACCAAAAGTTTCGACATCTGAAGATTGTGGAATAGGTTGACAGGATATTATGAGTGCAGCAGCATCTATTTTTTGGATGCAAATATCTTAATTGCTCTGTAAATTGTAAGCATGGTTTGGCTTCTGATTCCTGGCTGTGTTCCAGACAGGATATCATATAGAATAGAAGGCCCAGAAGTACACATGCAGCTTCTCCATTTTGAAAGAAACCCAAAATGAGCTTAACTACTTGGATATTTTCTGAGTTTTGGTTTTCTCTCTTTTTTTTTTTTTTTTTTTTTTTTTTTTTGGTCAGTATCTGATATTTCAGGGCCTGTTTACAGATGAATAAAAGGTTAGAGGTGATCTGCAACTTGGTTTGCCTAAATGCTGTTCAATATGTTTTGCTTAGAAGTATCTTCCTAAGATAAGAGCTATGTACCTGCAACATGGGTATTTTGATGTTCATGTTTTTGCACAAGGAAAGAAATCTAGACAAAAATAATCCATAAATGTCCAAGCTATTCTGACCCTAGATTTCCTCCAAAAGATCTAGGAGAGAAATATATCTTCATGGAAGAACACAGTCCAAATCATTTTGTTATGAATTTTAGGAAAAGAGATGAATAAATTACTCATATTTTTAAGTGTCTTTTTCCTGCAGGTCTCTAAAACACTTGAAGAATTTGATGTAGAGGAACAACCAAGTTCTCTACTGGAAAAGCGGTACCCTAATATTCAAGTGATACAGTCTGGAGTAAAACAATTGAAAAGTGAAGAGCATGTAAACTAAATTTTTCTCTTTTTTATTTTTATGTGTGTTCTTCAAGTTATGTAAGAAAAAAATTAATGAACAGATGAATATTTCTGACAAAAGAATGATACTTTCTAATTTTTATTTCATGTATTGCTTCTACTGTTTTTTCAGTAAAACTGTATACATGAGACATAATTATGGAGTATTTGTAAGGAATCATATTTCTTAGATTTAAATATTTGATATCTTATATTTATTGTCTTGAGTATCTGATTGGAATAACAGGAAACTAGTCAATACAATCAGTATTGTGTGTCAATGTAGGTGTCTAAAAACTCCTGAAATCAGTAATTGGAGATCTCTGTGACTCCTGAATTATTATTACTTGCTGCAGAGGCCAAAATATTAATAGCATTATGGCGTGCAAGAAAAAAATATTGAAAGAACCAACACTTCTACCTTTTTTTTCCTGTTCTTTTTTTTCCCAGAAAAAAACGTTGCAAGTACAAACAATGTACAGCAAGTACAGATCTCTTGTAGTGCCTAAGTCAACTTGACATGTTATATTCCACTTGAGTATTATTGGGAACTCATGTTCAGTTCCAGATCAGCTTTGTTCATTTAGAATTGTAGAGCTGTGATTCCAGAGATTATAATTCTGCTAATATTCTGTACCTAGTGATGATCTTGTGGTTTCATTCTTATCATGCTTTTAAGTTAATTTATGTCCCTGAAACACCAATATTTCTCAATCACAGATTTGAAGAATCTTTTGCCTCTGTTATGACATAACTTTTAAAATTCTCTTTGTGCAGAAGCACTGCAGATTATTTACCTTCTGGTTAGGAAAACAATAACAAATTCATAAAATGTTACATTTTAAATGCTTCTTATTGCAGAGTGGTATAGCTTTTGTAACATCTACACTTCTTCATTATCAAAAAACAGAATAAGCTGTTCAGTCTAGTCAATATCTAATTACAGTACAAGTCTTTATTTAAATACCACAAGTCTTTTATTTAAATATTAAATGAGATTCTTGATTGCTAATATTTAATAGTGCATAGGTCTATATCTACTACTTTTTTTTTGTAAACTTGTAAGTACAACTTTATTTTGAAATCAAATCTTATAAAGAAGCTGTTTGACCTGTGAAATAATCCATCAGTAATCCATGCAAACAAGAGAAACAGTCTATATATAAAAGCATCCAGCTTCTGAGCACAGAAGCAAAAGCTGTCGCTGAGATAAAATAGCACTTGGGCTAACAACACTGCATGTTCTGTTATGTTGTGCAAGTTTGGCAGGGAGCTGCCACGTGTAAAACTAGTCCTTTGAACACAGAAACTGAGCACAGGGTGCCACCAAGAGGAAAACTTCTTATTTTATCCCTGCTTGAGCGCACCATGTGCACTCTCTGTTTTACTGGTCATATCATATGATAAGACTCAGAAGTCTGTAGTGAGTGTAATACAATAAAATAATACATCATGAAACACGAATGAAGGTATGTTAGGGGGTTTTTTGGGGTTTTTTTTTTTTTTTTTTTTTGGTAAGATGCTAGATAAAGCTTTTAATATCTGCAAATGCTGTAATGCTAAATGTAACACTTAAGTTTTCTTGGATGGCTCAGCTCTTTTTTTTTTTTTAATTTCTTCTTGATTCTTAACAGAAAATTTTGACCGAGGATGGGAAGGAGTATATGTATGAAAAGCTTTGCCTATGTGCTGGAGCAAAACCCAAATTAATTCTAGAAGGAAACCCATATGTATTAGGCATCCGGGATACTGACAGTGCACAGGTAAATGTAGCCTGGACTTAAACATCTGTAATAGATTCTTGTTTCTGATGAAAATACTGAATACAGTGGTCAAGTGAAAGGGAGAAACATCAGGCAATGTTTGTTATTTTATGCCCTAAAGTAGGAGCATTTTTAGTAGCAGAAAAATGATTCTTGGTTAGGTTTGAAATAAAATGTGAAGTGGTGCTGTACAATCCAGAGAAAAATACTTTGTAGACTGGACACTTTACCTCTTACACCGCTGAGACATAATTTGTACACTTGTTTCTTTTAAAAAGTTTTACAGGCAAATCAGATCTCAGTCTTGCTACAACCTATTTTATAAATTGATGAAGAAAACTTAATTTGGTTTGTACTTGTGTTATTTGTACAAGTTATGGTGAAGTTACATAAGTTATGATAAAACTGGTTTAATAGATGTCACAGTGCTTGTACAGAAGAAAGAGGAAAGGATCCTGGATTCTGTTACAGGCTGTGCTGATTTGGCTTATATTTAACAGCTTTTGTATCAGTTTGAGACTTAAATGGCTATTGAAGTACCTCTGTCCTCTTATATGACAGAACTTAACAAGTTTTATGACCTTCTTCAACAATTCTTTAACATAAATAAATGTATATTGGTACTGAAAAGGATATATTTGATCAGTGCAAGGGAAACATGATCAAAGTTGTAGTTCACTTTTTTTGTTTTTTATCAATATAGGCTTTTCAGAAGAATTTGGCTCAAGCGGAGAGAATAGTAGTAGTAGGAAATGGTGGCATTGCACTTGAATTAGTGTAAGTAAACTATTTAAGTTACAAAGAAATGTATGCAGATAAAATCTTTAACAATTAGACCTTAAAACTAATGTGCATAAATTTGGAGGAAAAAAGGTCACCTTACGATAAAATTGTAAATCTTAAGGTATTTAGAAGCAAAATTTGTGAAAATTATTATTTTTCATGACATAATGGCACTTACTGTTACAAAAAATTTAGCATGCGTCAAAAGAATCTTTGATGTACAGACATCAAGAATATATAGACTTGTTCTGATCTGTAATCAACAAAGTTTGCTACTAAGGGTAATAAGTAATAAAGCATGTCTGTCTTAGGAACAAAGGATACAAAGGTTATAGAGAAGCAGTTTATCTCACATCAACCTCATTTAGATTGATAGACTCTTGAAGAGTCTGAAACAACCTTTGTCACAAGCAGGAGGGCACGGAGTCATATGGTCCTCTGGTCCTAATACATGGCAATAACTTTTATATCATATGATGAAGTGGTCTTGTTTTGCACTACAGGAGTGTAAGCAGTTCATTGCTTACATGAATACTTGGGAGATTTAGTGGGTGTGAAGTTAATCTAGGATATATTGTTTCGAGCTTCTGGAAAGACCCTTATTTTTGCTGCTATTTATTTGACAGTCTTGTTTTATCCATTGTTTAAATGTCTATTAAGGTATGAAATTCAAGGCTGTGAAGTAATCTGGGCTATCAAAGACAAAGCCATTGGGAATACGTTTTTTGATGCAGGAGCAGCCGAATTCCTCATTCCCAAGCTAATTGCTGAAAAACGAGAGACTGCGATAGCATGTAAAAGAACCAAGTATACCATGGAAGGTATGGTGCTTCCATCTTCTTACTCTGCAGCAGCAACTTTAATATTAAAGGAAATCCTGAAATCAGTTAAATTAACAGCCTTTAGATATTTTTAGTTATTAGTTAGATTTCCTTTTTAAGAAAACCCTCTTCAATATGCATGCATTTATGTGAGACTCTAAAATATGGTGTATTTAATACAGAAAAATAAAAAATACAGGGTTTATATACTGTAAAATAATAAGTTTCAGCTTACCTTGGCAAGCAACCAGATCGTCCTTCTCTCAAGGAATCCTTGTTCTGAATTCTGCAAGCACTGAAGTCTGTAGATATAAATATATATGCTAAATCTGATATCCTCCAACTCTTTCCTTCAGGAAAAGAGAAAAAAGAAAGACCTGTGGCAGCACCTGACGAACTGGGCAGTGCCTTAGGCCCTGACTGGCACGAGGGCTTACGCCTCAAAGGCACTAAAGAGGTACGGCCGTAATGTTCCTGCTCACGCTTTGTGTCGCTTGAGGTATATAGGGATTGCAGAAGTGAAAAGCACCTTGAGGATTTTTAGAAAAACAAAAAGAAAATGTGCTTGAATTCCTGTTTACCAGAATTATGCTGGAAAATAAATGATCATGAATGCCATTATTTTTTGCTATTTTCTGCAGTTACTTTTGCTTCCTGAAGAAGGTGGCAAATTGGATCCATTGGCATGGTCTTAGACTGAACCACAGAAATGTTCTTTGCACGTTTCTGAAAGACTTCTTCTTCTATGCAGACTTTAACCGGAAGCACTGTTACTTGTAATACCTTAATTTGAGTTATTTTCAGCTGCATTTTACATTGTGAAATACTGGACTGTAAAATGTATACAAAGAACATTAATCTCTTGTTGCAGCAAATAATGAAATGCAAAGTAATTAGTGGAGTGGACATGGAGGCTGTGAGAATTTTTTATGCTTAAAATCAAATTAAAATACTCACACTTTAGTTATTTTTATCACCTTTTTATCAATTTCTTAAGTGTTCAGTGTTTGCATCTGTTAAATGTTTTTAAATAAAAAAAGCCTGTCAGAGATGAATAATCGTAGACTTTACGAACCTGCAATGCCAACTAAAGGATATTTAAGATGTTCAGTACACTAATGGATGGTATTATAGCAGGTAGAGACTGGAAATGTGTTTGATTAAAAACAAAGATTAGAGCTGGTCACAGTCTCAATCCACAAAACAGTTTAGAGAAACTGAAACCTTTCCAATTTACGTCTTGAGCTCAGGAAAGGATTATGTGGTTGAAACATGGGCTGATGGAACCAGATTATTATATAATATTAATATATGAGTTAATGTAATATGTTCAGAATTCATGATAAATATGTAGGATTTGAAATCCTGAAAGACAAAAAATAGAGCTTAGCTTTTTCAGTTCTGAAAAGTTCTGTTGTCTCTTCCTGTGCCAAAACGAATGTGTGAGAAATCAGCTAATGTGTCCTACTGTGAGGTGCAGTATGTGCACTTTCTGCTGTTCAGTTTACTAAACAGTTCAGTTTAAGGGGAAGTATGTTTGCTGTTAGAATATTGCTAATGTTAATCGTTATTTTTACAATTTTCTCTATCTTTCTTTAGTTTTCTCATAAAGTACATATTGAAATATTATGTGAAGTAAAGCAAATATTCCTGCAACAAGAATTTCTACAGCTGAAACGGACTTCGCTGACTTTTCCTAAGGAAGAGAAAAACGTAGCAGCAGATGATGGTAAGTGCAGAAAATTATAGAATTCAAGCTGAAAATAAAGCATAGATGAGGCATGTTGGTTGGTTTAAAGAGATTTGTTTTGGAGAGCTCAATGGAGCTATAAAAATTTTCAGTGGTTAAGGGTTTGATTTACTTGCCCCAATTAAATTACAAAATGCTGGTTGTCATACTTTTTCCACAGTCACCTAGAAACTGTATACAGAGTATGCCCCTACGTGGCAGTCTAAGTCATGTATTAATAATGCAGTTAAACAGAACCAAAAATTTTACCCTTTACTGTCAAACTCTGAAATCGTCTCTCAAAAGAATATGGTAGAAAATATAACTTCATCAGATCCTGTCTTTGAAGTTCATTGAATGGTACTTCATTGAATTGAAAGTGGTAAATGCCAGTATAAGAAGTATCTAGTAACTTATGTTTCTGGCGTTCTCTTTGCTTCTGAGGTATTTTCCATTCATCAGTAATTCCATATATGAAACAATAATTGGCAATTACATGATTCCTCAGAGCTTTTATGAGAGTTAGCCACAGAACCCCATGTTGGTTTGGTGCAGTGTCAAGACATAACACTTTGTTCTTGTAAATAAGGGATTTGATTCAGGAATGTTACAGAGGAAACAAACAGTGAAACTGGGAACTAAGCTTTCAAATCTCTTTTTCTAGATCTAAACTAAGAAATGTTATATGCAATATAATTTTTTTCTTACCTCATCAACTAGATACCTCAAAAGATTGTGTTTTCTCATTTATTTTACAACTATCATGAGACATAATTTATAAAAAAAAATCTTCTGTTGGTTACATTCTCAGGGCAAAATTTTCCCCTTTTACAGTTCTGTGGCCTGTATATGTGGAATTAACTAATGGAAAAATTTATGGATGCAATTTCATTGTCAGTGCAACTGGAGTTGTGCCAAATGTTAAACCGTTTATTGATGGCAATAATGTAAGTATACTGATTTATCTTGAAGGGTTTTTTTTTGTTAAGTAGGAAAAATAAGGGCTTGACAGTTGATTTATGTTTCTGAAATAAATTGCTGAGGTTGTGCAAGTTTTATGCTGTACAACATTAAATGTGGTACCACATAAAGGTTCGTATTTGATGTTGAAAATGCCTAACCTGATAAACAAATGAAATTCATTTTTAACTTATTATATTGCTATTCATAACAAAACATACAGAATCACAGAATATTCAAAGTTGGAAGGGACCTCTACAGGTCATCTAGTCCAACCTTCCTGCTCAAGCAGGCACACCTACAGCATGTGGCACAGGGTGGCATCTAGATGGGTTTTGAAGACCTCCAGAGTAGGAGACTCCACAACCTCCCTGGGCAGCCTGTTCCACTGCTCTGTCACCCTAACAGTAAAGAAGTTCCTCCTCACCTGGAGACGGAACTTCCTGTGCTCCAGCTTGTGGCCATTACCCCTCGTCCTGTCGCTGGCCACCAGTGAGAACAGCTTGTCCCCTTCCTCCCTGCATTCTCCCTTCCTGAACTTACACATATTAATCATATCCCCTCTGAGCCGTCTCTTCTCCAGAGAAAACAGGCCCAGCTCGCTCAGCCTCTCTTCATACAAGAGATGTTCCATTCCCTTAATCATCCTGGTTGCTCTTCTCTGGACCCTCTCCAGAAGCTCCACGTCCCTCCTATACTGGGGTGCCCAGAACTGCACACAGTGCTCCAGGTGCGGCCTCACCAGAGCTGAGCAGAGGGGCAGAATCACCTCCCTCCATCTGCTGGCAACACTCCTCCTGATGCAGCCAGGATCCCATTGGCCTTCTTGGCCACGAGGGCACACTGCTCACTCATGGTTAACTTAGTGTTAACCAGGACTCCCAGGTCCCTCTCCGTGGAGGTGCTTTCCAGCAGGTCAACCCCTAATCTGTACTGATGCCTGGGGTCATTCCTCCCCAGGTGCAGGACCCTGCACTTGTCCTTATTGAACCTCATGAGGTTCCTCTCTGCCCAACTCTCCAGCCTGTCCAGGTCGCTCTGGATGGCAGCACAGCCCTCTGGAGTGTCGGCCACAAACGGTTAAGAAACATCTGTATAATTGATGGATACAACAGAAATTTAGAATCATTTCTGTTTCCATACCAAGCAAACTCCCTTATGACAAATGTTGTCATCTCATGGGAAGTAAACATGATTTGCTATCTATGAAACTGAGGCTTATCACTTATATTCATTGGCGATAGTCACACACTGAATCAGAGTCTGACCATGGACAATGATTACAGATTTTTTAGCCACCAGGTGAATTTTCTGGCCTTGAGATCATTGTATCTCCATGTTAGGGTTGTTTGCTTGCTTGCTTGCTTGCTTGTTTTCTGATAATGAAGTAGAAAGCTGCCAGAAGAAAATTAGGGAAACATACGATTAGTGTTGAGCCATGAAATATTCCCAGGTACGATTTAGAGAGTTAGCTTAGGCATTGGGTTTGCAGTCAGAAAGAAATGCAAAATGAATGCTAAATTGCTAGGTGTGCCTGTTACCTACGTGGCGTGATTGGAAAGAAGGCACACTCTGTTACTTCTCTGCCAGGTATCCAGAATAATAACTAGGCACACCCTAATGTTGTTGGCCTGCTGTGCAGCTTGTGTCACTTCAGATGATCTCACCTGAAATGGTTATTAGATGTGATTAGATGTGATTAGATGTAGCTTTTATTGCTACATGGAGTTCTGGGTTGTTAGTTATTTTAAAAGGTATGTGAAGCTCACCTGTAAAATGCAACATGGATTACCTCTTAAACTTTGTATATGAATATTTTTTATGTAAATATAAAAACTGCTTATTAATAGTATTCTAAAAGGAGCTGAAGTTTAAATTTTCCCTGATAAATCCTGAAATTTAATAAATTGGATTGCTGCTACTTGATCTTGAAAAAAGTAAAAGAATAAAAAAGGTGAGAAAAAACAGAGATTGGTGGGAAATATATTTCTAAGCTATTTTTTCTCTATTTGAAGGACTCTAGGTTTGAATAGTAAGATTCCAACATAAATCTAGGAGTTTATTGCATTATAATGTAAAGAAGTAATGCTCTAGCAGGCAAAGCTATCTGAAGAATAGGTAAACAATTAACAAATTTACTTCATTATGATACTCTTATGGGAATCAGTTTAATTCTGTTAAAAATGATGGAGACTTTTCTTAAGATTGGAATCTTTATGTAATATGTTTTCCTATGATTATCAGTCTTCTATAGCTGAGTCAGATTAGATGGGCGAATGAACAGGCATAAATTGTTGAAAATAAATAAATGACCTTTTTCTGACCTTTTTATGTTGCTAGGGGGCAGCCAGTAATGCCTTGCTGGGTTCAGTTAGTATTTACTCATGTAGTTTTAAGTATTCAGATATTTTGGGTAAGAGGATCAGTGGATTTGCTGAAACACTGTAGAGATGTCTGCCACAAGAACTAACGAAGTGGCCACTTAACAAGGACTGAGCTGAATTACTCAGTTAAAGTGCTTACTTTTCTTCAGTGCTGATCACTGCAAATACTTAGTTTGCTCTAGGTGAAGATGGAGGACTGAAAGTGGATGAACACATGCACACATCCATAGCAGATATATATGCGGCTGGGGATATCTGCACAGCTTCGTGGGAACCCAGCCCAGTGTGGCATCAGGTAAGGCTAATCAGAGGAGTCTGCTCTCAGCAGCAGCCTCATCTTCACAGTAAATCCTTTGCGGACTTTAGGCATGTGGAAACCAAGTTCAGCTGAACGGGAAAGCACTAAGTAAGGAGATAATCCTGAGTGTGTTATGGCAGAAAATTTTATCCTATGGTTGAAAGCCAAGGTGGTTGATTAGCCTGAGTATAATGAAGGTGCTTAGCGTGCAGTGATGAGAACAGTGACTGCTGTTCCGTGCACAGTCACACGTGTCTACGTGCCTTGGATTTCAGATGAGGCTCTGGACTCAGGCGAGGCAGATGGGCTGGTACGCAGCAAAGTGCATGGCAGCAGATACCCTGGGGGAATCTGTTGAGCTGGACTTCTGCTTTGAACTGTTTGCTCACGTGACAAAATTCTTCAATTACAAGGTAAGGTAGTTACGTGCCAATAGCTTAAACCACTGAACAACACATGCTGTTTATATTCATTCACATACTGAGCATATGCTTCAATATTGACAAAACAGTCAATATTAAAACAGCCACATAACAGTCTCAGTTCAGATTTCTCCATTCCTATTGACTTTGAATGCTGAAATTGAAGAGGACAAGATCTTTACAGATACATTTTAAGTGGTGAATGCCAGCTGATCTGCTTTGCATCTCAGCACACATTCATTTCCATTTCTTTAAGAGGCTGTTCATGGATAAATTCAATGCAATTCAGCAAGGTTCTATCTTTTATATTCTGTGTCATGTTTCAAGGTGAATATTTTAAAAATTTTAGCCACAAAAACCAATTGCAATTGGATGTGTACGTATGCATATACATTTATGCACAAATACTATTTGTGTGTGCATATACAGTATATATAAAAATACATACTTTTTTTTCCATGAAGGAAAATTGCTTATAGCTGTCTTCTCAAGCTGGCAACTGTCATCTGCAAAAAGATTAGAAGCCACTGTAATGTTCTCATGAGAGCTTTTTCTTTTCCTTTCTGGTAGGTGGTGGTCTTGGGAAAATACAATGCTCAAGGCCTGGGTTTAAACCACGAACTGATGCTGAGATGTACCAAAGGGCAAGAGTACGTTAAAGTGGTGATGCAGAATGGAAGAATGATGGGAGCTGTACTGATTGGTGAAACAGACTTGGAAGAAACCTTTGAAAACTTGATTTTAAATCAGATGGATCTTTCAGCCTATGGGGAAGACCTCCTAAATCCAAATATTGATATAGAAGATTATTTTGATTGAACTGAATTCCTTTTCTGTTTTGTATAAAACAGTTCACTCGGAATTAGCAGAAATCAGGGATAAATGCAATTCCTTAATAAGATTTTGTGTTGATATTGTCAAATACTGAAAGGCACGTTGGAATAGAGAAATTGGTGTAGAAATTCAGCAACAGAAGCAATGATTTAGTGTGCGTCTGGGTCTAGGCTAGGTGAGAACTCGCTAATGGGTATAAAACTCATACAAACTACCCTGGGCTGTGCTGTTTTGACAGCACTGCATTCACCTTTGCTGTTCAAAGAATGCAGCTAAACCCCTCCAGAATAGGCGTTGCAGCCAGTGCCTCCCTCAGAGCTAAGTCACTTCTTGCCCACACCAGGCGTGTTCCACCTGGCCGTGACTCCCAGGGCCCCGTTTCCCCCTAAAGTTACTGCCCCCGCGCACAGCTCAGTCGTAGGAAGCTCCGAGTCGACTGTCGTGCCCAGGCCAGGCAGTAGCTTGGGCAGGGATGTCCCCCTTGTTCAGGTGGTGGGGCAGTTGCACAGTGTGCGTTTTTAGTGTCCACTAAAAAGAACACTTTCTGTCCTCTGTTCTTACTTACATTGCTGTGCCCAGGGGTTCCAGAAAGGAACTTAAGTTGCAAAGTGGGGTTGAGGTTGGTTGTTTTAAATTGAACACTCCCTGGATGTATGTTTAGAGCTAATGTAAAATGCACTTTAATAATGGTGATGCCATTTAGGTACCTGTGTGTGTGTGTGTGCGCGCGCGCAAACTTGCTTAAATCAGCCTTAACTTAACAGTTTAAGGTATTCCTATCTGTCTTCTCCCTAGGGCACAGTGCCATTCGTGGGCATTAAGTTGTTTCGTATTTCATATTACTAGTTTCAAATCTAAATGCTACTGGATTTTTTCTTTGTAAGAATCAAACTGGGAAAAGATATACTGTCTTAGATACAAGAGTGGAAGGACATTATGGACTTTCCCTAGAAGATAAAAAATAGACTAAAGTGAGTGATTGTTTAAATAAATGAGTAAATTCCACTTGACCAAAAGTTTAAGTTAAACGATGGGACTTTTAGTCTATGCTTTAGTCCTTTTCGGGATGCTACCAGGAAAATATTTGGTTTTTAATCCTTTGGTTTGTTTATATTTAACTATATATCTAAATGCTCAAGTGTGAGGAAATGTATTTTAGAACGAAACTTACCAGAACTTAAGTTTATAAGCGGAGTTTAAACAAACTCATCTATCATGCTAAGATAGGCTATGCTAAGATTCTCAAAAAATGGAAGGGTAGCAGTTAGACTGCTTTGAGTGTCAGCAGCTCTTGAAGTCAACATTGTCTTTTCTGAAACACTGATATATTGTTAGCATTTCTGTTACACATACCCTTAGGAAAGAGTCCTGGAATCTAAAGCCAGCTCTGGAGTGGGAGGCAAAAAAAACGCTATGGTGAATGAAGACTGTCCTCAGCTCCTGGAGACTGCTGAGGAGAGCCAGTATGGCTACGAGGATGATGATGGATGGATGGAGGCGGCTGGTGCAGCCCGCTGAAGGGCACTGTTCTGTTAGGGGTGAGGGTTACACAGCAGAGGACATGCACAAACCTCATACAGGTGCTCAGGCTGAAAAAGCAGCGCTGACAGTCGCAGCAGTGCTAGGCACATGGTAATGACAGGAGCATAAGCAGTTCTGGAGAAGTAAAAAAACTCCTTCTGCTAAGCCCTTTATTGCAGAAGAGCTGAAGCTCCTAACAGGCCTTTCATCTGACTACTGGAAAATATGAGCTCTTCTGGATTCCTCCAGCACTACTTTGTATGCTCTGCATTTGAGATTCTTTGAGGAGCTTTTACGGTGCAAACATTAAGGTGGTAAAATTGTTCTTTTTTGAATAACAACTTCTAAATAAAGCTTCCATGAAATAGATTTAAAACACTCAAAAAAGCAACCAAGATTTTTGGCTCATATTACTGAGCAAATGGTAAAGCTTGACTTAGTAAGAATTCTAGGCTTATTCAAGGCTTATTTTGTAAGAAGCTGTAAATGTAATTCTAGCACTGAGGACTGTGACTACACTGTGACCAAACCTCTAAAGCTATTTCAAGTTCAGCTGGACTTTATGTACTTTGAAACTAGCTAATGTTGCTGGTGCATCCTAACAGCAGACCCATGCAAGTGCTGTAAACACGGGTTAGACCACTGCAAAAGCTTACTGATCCCAGGGAGAAGTTGCTGATCCAAGCTGTGCGCGCAGCTCTGCCCCAGGCAGGTCAGTCTGTGACAGGTTCTCTCCCCTGCAGGGTCAGGGCTCTCTTGAGCTCATGTGAGAGACAAGAGTTGACATTTTTAAGGTGAGATCAGTCTCCTTCACCGTGCTGCCTTCTCCCCTGTATTCAGCATCCTTGTTGTGCTGCTTCTGTTTTTGTCATCGCAAGCTGTGGAGAGGAAATGGTTGATAGCAAGGGTAGTTTCATGAATATTGAATTAATCTTACACTCTGTCACAGACTCAACGGAATGGTTGAGTTTGGAAGGGACCCCTAGAGATCATCCAGTCCAGCCCCCCTGCTCCAGCAGGGACACCCAGAGCACAGGGCAGCATCCAGGCTGGTTTGGAAGATCTCGAAGATCTCCAGAGGAGACTCCACAACCTCTTGGGGGAGCCTGTCATCCTCAAGGAAGAAGTTCTTTGCTTTACAGCCCTCTTAGTAGGGGGTTATACAAGCAAAGTAGAAATGACTTGGAAGGTAGAGGACAGGGAAAGGACTTAATCTTCAGATTCTTCAGATGAAAGGAAAAAATAAAGTGTCAGAAGCACCAGAACTCCACAGCTGTAAGCCCAGCCTTTACTTCTACTATTGTAGTCTCTCATATACATATATATAAAATACAGAAGGTTAAATTACAACTCAAGTAAGTAAAATTTACTAAAACTTTTAAAAAGCAACTTTTTTGAAACAAAGTAGTATGTTCCCCCTTGCCATTGTTAATTGCTCATTAACAATATGTTTAAGAGTACAAAAAAATAAAGTTATTTGTATCAAATAGTTAAATGCACCTAAGATTTGAGATTGCATTTAATCCCCTGGCTCTTACGTGCAGCTTCCCCGTTATTCATTTAAGGCCCAGGGCAAGGAGGCCCTCTCTGCCTTTGAGATGAACCAGCTCCGAGCACTGACAGCCCCGTACTTGGCGCCACCAAAGGGAGAGCTGGTCTCTTCTTGCTCCCAGCTCTGGCACGTCCCTGTGGAACTGGTTGGTTCCAGCCACACAGTTCCCAAGGCAGCGACAGCAAAAGACTTGGCCAGTGCCCAAACACTTATTTCTGAAGCAGCTGCTCTTTTCCCAGACTCATCCAGGTAATAGCTTGAATACTCCTGATCTTCTATCCTCAGTACTTGGTATGTTAACGTCTTTCAGTGCTCAGTCTCAGGCCCTGGCCCTGCTCAGCTCTGAAAACATTTCTCTTTTGCGTAGCTCTGGCAAAAAATAAAAAATAAAGCCAAGCAGTCGGGTTTGACCTAATTCCAAATCCCAATTTCCTTACATTTTATTGCAACTTAGCTCTAACATCAAATCTTGTACTTGTAAAATGCACAGGACACAACCTCTCTCTTCTACCCTTACTTTATAATTTTATCAACTTTCTTCTGTCAACAACGATTATTTTCACTAAGTGTGCATTAAATATTACAGAGAAACATTCCAAAATTTCACACAGTAAGAGTACACAAGCCAAAGAGCTTCCTTCCACCATAGCAGCTGTTTGCACCAACTTCTTTGAGAGGTATCTTCAAGTGACCTGTACTTCTTCAGATCAAGATTTCCACATTCAGTATTTTTTATTTAGATTGTTGGAATGAAAAACTCAGGTAGAAAGGTGTGTTGGCTGGTATGCAATAAAAAACAAACCAACAAACAAACCCCACACAGTTTAAAGCATGTCAAGTTGTAAGCTGAGATTTGAAATTCACTCAGACTCCAGGTCTACAGCATACAATTAATGAGTGCAATCTTAATGCACAGCAGCATCACTTTATAAAATCTATCCTCAGTACTGCACAGCTATAATAAATACAGATAAAACTACACACGATGCTCAATATGTTAACTGCACAGCTGTAATAAATACAGACAAAACTATACACGACGCTCAGTGGCCACTGCTGACAGTTCTTGGCAGTTTTTCAGCTCCTTGGGATGGGGGAACACGCCTCAGCATCCGCAGCAGAAAGTACCTTGACAAAACTAAACTGACACATGAAAAGAACTGGGAGCCACAAGAGAGGAGCTGCATTTTAAGTGGAAACATGTTCCTCCCTAACCATGGCCAAGCAGAGATGTGCACCTATAGTTAGTTGCCTTCTCTCCCATTTTCATAACCACAGCAGGAGCTGCATAAGCAAATATATGGGTGTATTTCTCAGATAGGTTAAAGGAATAAAATACAAAAATGTCCCAAAGATTAAAACAAGTTGAAAAGTTGAATGAATTAAATTAAAAGAGTACATTAAAAAAAAAGATTAAACTTCATACAGTCCACATTCAAGGCCACCAAGAACTACCCAGGCTCCATACTGCAAAGGAAGGACAGCCAGAAACTACCCTCAGAGAAGCAGTGGTGTCCATCCTTGGGGCACTCAAAACTCAGAAACAATCCCGAGTAATTTGCTCTAATTGGACCAGCTTTCACAGCACTAGATCATCTCTGGAGGTGCCTTCCAACATGTTTCACTCTGTGATTAAGTGTCTTTATAGGCTGCACTTTCAAAGAAAGAGGTTACAAAAGGCAACATTACAGTTTTTTACATTTTGTAGTCGCCGCTGTATCACAAGACAGGTAGCAATTACTTGGATATCAAGCACTTGTCCCTTTGCTATTTATTCAAGTGGTGCTAGATTTGAGGTAGAGCGAAGGGTTTAATCTTCTCTGTATAACCAAGTTTTAATAATATTTGTCTTCCCTTGACCCTTTTTTTTTTTTTTTTTGTAAAGAACCCAGGTCCTTTTAACAGAAAATACTATTACTAAAATACAAGCTGAACTTACAATTGTCCATAGAGAAGCAAACTTCATTAGTCCTAGATGTAGCCTCTAAGACTCAATCAAGAACTATTGGTTTTTCATTTCCACCTGCCTCAAGCTTAATCTTCTTTGCTTTTAAGTTGGTTCCACAGTTCGGCCGCTTATGTTCTTGCGACTTCTTCACTGCTGAGTTTTGGATATTCTTTGAAGTATTCTGAGTGTTTCCTCCACTTCCTTTCAAATTTGCAGACTGGGATGGTTTGTTCTGTAAATGAGAAACAGCTCTATTAAAATTGCAAAATTCAGCAAAATGTACCCATGCAAGAGAAAATGAAGAGGTCTGTTTTAAGTCTTGTTGCTTGTATTACCATGCAAGATGAATCGTAAAAATGCCAACCTGTTAAAATTATTGGAAAACGTATCTATATACTGTCAGATATAAATACCCTGTAAATGCTTTTCTCATTTGTTGTCCACTTTATTGTGATGGTGTGTGCCTCATTCCTTAGCAGATCAGCCTTTGGTCCTTTCTTCAGGTAGGATATTGTCGCAAATGCCGTGAAGCTGAAGTCTTCCCTGCAGAAAATCAAATCACAGTGTTATAAGGGATGGCTGGAGACAAACAAAATAGACCACATGGGGGAAAAAAAAGCATTTAGTAACTCCTCTGACAGATGTTGTTTCTGCTTAACTTACTCAAGCAAAGAATTACTTAGTTTAGAGGGGCTCCCTACACTTGGCAAATCAGTTTGTGGGGCCGGGGCAGAGGACAGCGCAGGCACCTGCGCATCTCTAACTGCTCAAATACATCGGAGAAAAAGGAGGAAAAAAATACCTAGTCATCCATCAGCTCACCCTCTTTGAAGTAGAAAAAGCCAATTATGCAAACAAATGACAAGAAATAGGCCACAAACAAAGAGACTGAAGCACTTGATTTTGTGTATCAACTAGAATTTACAAACCTGTATGAGACAGAACACCACACGGAAGCACTGCTAGTATTTCATGGTCTCTTAAAAATTTCTGAGTGCCACCTTTCACACTTGCCCCCCTGTCCTAACTTAGCAATCCATTTGCTCTGCTTATCCATGAGATGTTAATAAGATTCAATACAAAAATAACTGACTCATTTAAAATGAAGCTTGCTGCAGATTTAGGAGTTTCGACTTATGCAATCACAGAAGATCCCAACTTTCTAAAACTGCAAGGATGCACAGAAAAGTATTTCAAGTCTTTCACAGCCTCTACGTTAGCACTTGATAAATAGAAGTAAAAAAAATCTTTTCTGTCTTTTGTAATACATCCAATACTTCTGAAATACAAGCTAAAGATTAACATTATTAGAAAGCAACAGGACTGGTAGATTTTAAAGAAGAGGAGAAGTAACAATAGACACTGTTGCACATACCTGAGATACTGCTGCAGCAGGAAATGGGCAACCATTCTCTCCAGCTCCTCTCGAGTGTGCTTTGGGGGGGTAACTTCAGGCACCCTCAGCTTGGAGGCCCCCTTCCCCATCCATGCATCAACTAATTTCAGTGGGGTGAGTTTCTCGCTCATGTTTTCGGCTTGCTCAAGTATCCTGAGGAGGTCCCGGCAGTATCCTGTTATATCCATTTCCTGAAAGGCTACAAGTGCAAATGAAGTAATATTTAAATAATAAGTTATTTCTGGCAGTGTATTTTTTTTTCAAAGTCAACAAATGTTATAAAAAAGGACAAAATCTTTTGCTCTATCAAATTAGAATATATTCATAGTTAAATTTACATTTATCTTCTGGCTGTTAAAACTCTGATCCAGCCAACTTTTACACATGTATTTAACTTTACAAACCACATTGAAGTTATTTCAAGGAAGCATTTGCAAAATATGATAGTTGTAAGCCAGCTACTCCTGATCCTGGATTCACTTTCTCACCAATAGTAGTCATTACAAAAATATTAAAAAGCAAAGAGGAATTGATGAATAGGAGAACAGCACTTCTCCTTGCAAAACACTTGGCAGACAAAACAAGAGGGGAAAACACATGTATTTTGTCACACAAAGTAGCTTCACCATGAAGTATCATTCCAGAGCAAAAACACAACTAAGCAGTGCATAACAATCATGCCTCTACTGCACAACTTGATCACAGCCCCAAACTACCCAAATTGTCTCCTCTAATATGAAGAAGCCAGAACTACTGCTAAGTTTCCCCAGACATCCCTCATGTATCAACAGGCCCTGGCAGATGGGATAATTTTTAACTACACTTCGATTTGTGACTCCTCTAAGTCTTGTATACAAGCCAAAATTTCATATTATTCTTATTCTCTAATGCCAGCATAAACTTCATTTAAGCCTCACTTTCAGCTAGTCAGTAACAAGATAATATATTTTGCATCCTTTTTCAAGGCAACTTTATTATATGACTACAAATAACTGTATAATGCAAAAAGAGGACAAATATCTTTGATTTCCCCATCTACTCTACCTAAAACAAAATATTCAGGGAAGGAATAAAGCCTAATTATCAGAATAGCTTTGGACACAGAATTGTTTGTAAATATTCCAAGTCTTCACCACTGCATTTTCCCAATGCTTTGCCACAGGTATACAAGGCAAGCAGATGGCATTTTTCACACTGTACAGGAACTTGCCTGACATTCAAAGAAATTTGAGATGTTTGTGTGTGTCCAGAGATAGCCAAGACCAACTTTTTCCTCAGAACTCTTTTTGAGACTTCCCGGCACTAAATAGCACCTCCAATGCTTAAAGCACAGCTCCCACTTAGTGCAGCCACAAGCCCTTCGTGCACCTGCAGCAAGTCTTAGTCGGGTCTCGGCCACTCCAGACAGATGTTGTGCTGCTAGGGCACTGCACGGCTGGCACAGCCCTGGCACAGGGAGGCCTCCTGAGCGTGCAGCACCTCAGAGACTGTCACCACACCAGCTGTGAAAGGTCACACGCAAGCCGGGGCTTTTCAGCTTCTAACCCTTTGGCACACAGGGATCCTCCCTGCAAGAAAGCTTTCACAGCCAAAACGAAAGCCAAACCAAACACGTATCAATCTTTTTAATACAAATTAATCTGCCCCTGGCCACAGCTCCACTTTTGGGAGGAGGAGAACTGCAGAACCTGAAAGATATCAAGGAGTTCGGCCTCATACAAACAGCCAGTCTGGGAAGGGTTCTGCTAAACACCTCAAATTTGGCAACACTACCAGCCCCCGAAAACCGACATTCATAGAGAACTTACTCGCTGGTAACAGGCAGTATTATCAAACTGCTTTAAAAAAATTCCTCGTAATTTGTCTCAACTGGAGTTTTTTTGTTTGCTTTGAACCACCTTTTCTTTTCCAGGCTCTCTGGTTACAAAATAACTTACCATTTTCTCTATTGCAGTTATCACACATTCTGTTGCAGTTTGCAGAATCCCACACTTCATCAAAATGATGGGCTATGAGGACCCGGCGACACCTGAGAGCAGAGAGGAGCAAAGGAGCTTGAACCTCAAAAAAAATCTGAAGAACTGGCTCAGGAAAAATCAGAAGACAAATACAGTAGCATAGGATTTCCTGTCAGAAATGCTGGCTAGAGTAGCTAATATCCTTCAGTGATAGTAAATATTGCTAGGGAAACAGCTTGGTTAAAGCAGAAGAGGAAAAACAATCTGCAATTCCAGTACAATGCAAATTGTAAACATACACACTCAAGCCAAAAAAGGCTGTATAGACTTCATGAATTGTCCACAACATTGACAAAAGTGTTTTCCATACTGCACTGAACTAGGTTGAATGCTTTAAGTGAAACATTAAAAATACCTGCAGTCTTGCAGGGCCATTAAACACTGACATGAGACTGAAAAGGCAAAGCATTTCAGTATTTGCCCCTAAGGGATTTGAAATCCAAATACTTAAAATTGCCAGAGTTTTTTACCTCCATATAAACACTTCCAGAACTTTACCCCTGCTAGCATCAAGCTTCCAGAACTTTACTCCTAGTCTAGCATATAACAAAGCTCAGTTATTCTATGTGCAACAGTACGCATACTGAGCATTCAAAGCACAAACCCCAGAAATCAAGAGTCAGTTACAGTGGTAGCAGTTTTTGTCTCTTTTTTCAAACCTTTTAAAAAAACAAGAAAAAAAATAGCCTAGTTATTTAAAAGCTAAGCAGCCCAGCCACTATAGGAACTTACTTGTTCATATTCTGGCAGTAAGACACCATATCATATAGTTTCTTTTGCCCTACATTTTCCATCACTACCATCGAGCTGATTCTGAATATATCTCCAAAACCATAATATAAAATGCAGTCAGCTTTTTGGTCATCTCTTCCTACAATGCATTTAAACAAACAAAAATTAAACTTTACCAGAGATTCACTTGCAGCACATTTTTTTATCCTAGTATGAATTCTACTCTCACGTGCATGTGCTCCTGCAACCTTCTATAAAGAGGGGGTACCACTGTAACAGGATGAGGCAGAGCATATCAGCCAACAGAAAGCAACATGACACACACTAGCAATAAGATGAATTTAGAAGAGTCTTATATAATTATAGAATCATGTAAACTGAAAATACTACAAAAAGAAATTTGAGTCTCTTTAATAATTAAAATGCTATCAATGTGATGCACTAAGTCAACTGAAGCAGTATTTACTCACCCCAACACTGCTTGCAAAGTCCTATCCAAATACACATTAAAGTCTAATTTGTATTACAAGACTTAGATAAGCTTCAACTACCTTATTAGGGATTCATGGCAAGCAGTAAAGAAACAGTCAGATAGAAAGCAGGTGTTTGATCACTGCTCTCTGCTGCTTTATAAAGGGAAACTCCACATGTTGCTGTCAGAGAAAATGATTTAATAAAATATTCTATTTAAAACCAACTGTGCCTTCTGTAGCTGAATTTAGATCATCTCTTCCTCTCCCTGTGTTCTCCTTCCCCCCCACCAAGATGCTGATGAGCTTGATGTACTTGTCCTCCTCCTTTCCTGCATGACCCAGAGGGCAAAATAAAGGCCTAGCCAGCCCAAACTTATGCTCACCACTGGGAACAGGACATAACTTCACTTGGATTGGCGGTGGGGCAAAAAGAAAGATTTCTCAAGCTAAACGCTGTGCTCAGGCAAGCTGGGAGCAGTGATTAAAGAAAGCATACTAAAGAATATCAAATAAATAGAGTGATGTACAAGAAAACACACAAGATTGCCGTAAAGTGCCAAATCAGAAACATTCACCCTGAATGTCAAACATAGTGAAACACTGTGTAAAACCCTCGCCTCACCACTTAATCCTTTTTACTTCCTGTTATCCCAGCACTTTCTAGAAGAAACCAGCTCTGCTGTAATACCCACTGACTTTAAGGAGTGTTGCATCTTTTGCAGGTCAACATTAAGGTCAAGTTCTCCTGTACATGCAGCATTAAGATCTAAGCCAATTGTTCATCAAGGTCCTTAGAAAGCTTTCTTCCTTGTACATTCATATCTCTGAGCTTGTGCATTATTCCTATTTCCAAAGCAAAATAACTTTTTTTGCTGCAAAAGATACCTAGTGCTGTTATACAATGATCAATCCTTGAAATTTCCTGCCTCAGACTCCCTATCCTCCTTGCATTTCTATGGCCAGTGAAATTCATTCCTTGGTTAAACGGTATTTAGAGTTGGAAAGTTGGAAAGACTGTTGGAAAGACAGTTGGAAAGACTGTTCATCCCATTTGCTTTTAAAAAAGAAATCCTATTACACACATATGATTAGTCAGTGTCACATTACAAAATAACTTTGTTAAATCATAGATGTCACAAAATCAGGCTATTTAGAAAACACTGGGCAAAGGTCTAAATTCTAAGGACTTTTTGCCACACTGCAATATAGAGGTCTGAGATCATGAATGTAATTTTTATCTGCTTTAAAGGCTTTTTACAAAGGTCTTTGTTCCAGAGTTTGGAACCTGTCTCAAAGTAAAGACACTTTGCAGAAATGGTTGAATAAAAGCCTAAGTTTATTGGTTTAAGAATGTCAAGGGATACTTCGCAAAAATTGGTTCTTAAAATACCTGCACGTCCACTCTCTTGGTAGTAGTTCTCCATAGATTTGCTCATAGTATGATGAATTACAAACCTCACATCTGGTTTATCAATTCCCATGCCAAAAGCAACAGTTGCCACTACAACCTAAAATAAGAGTAACGAACCATTAAGGTATCAAGACATTATTTGTTTAAATGAAACAAAAACCTACGAAAATATCTGTCTGCTTCACCTGGATTTCATTTGTTGTCCATCCTTTATGAACTCTGGTCTTATATTTTGCATCCATATTTGCATGGTAAGTCCCAGCTTTGATTCCCAGTTTTTGCAAACTCACAGTAACTTGCTCCGAGTCCTTCTGAGAAAAACAGTAAACAATTCCTGCAGGAAAGCGAAGACAACTTTTCTTAAGGTTTCAGGAAATTGAAAAGAAATAAAAAGACCAAGAACAATTAAAAAGAGAAAAACATTAAGTGATCTTTGTGCCTATTCAAGTTGAGGTATTGGTAGTCATGTCCATGGATGCTCTTGAATGAAATGTTAATGATCAATATAAAGAGACAGAAGATGACAACTCTTAACATTGCGCTCTGACCTAAAATGCTTCCTTTAAATCAGGGGAAAAAAGTGACCTAATCTACAGTTGAGGTTTCTTTTTTTCTAGTAGAGAGAAGTGGTTCCCTCTGATTTTGGCTGGTATGCTACAGAGAAATAGGGGTGTCAATTAGTATAATCAAAGTGCTTATGAAAAAGGGTGTTGTTCCTTATATATGTTTATTTATATATATGACATCTATAACATCTCACCTGAGATTTCAGGTAACTACTGTTTGTTATCACACTGGGCTAGAATGAAGGATTTCACACAAAACCATGGGTTGGGAGCACTGTCTCTGAGAGAACAATAACTAATGGATATCACCATCATTTCAGAGCAAAGTGTTTTTGCACTCATCAAGTACCTCATTAAACATTACAGAGCACTCATTAAACATTGCAGCGCACCATTAGTCTAAGCTCAGAAAAAGCAAAATGCTAAAGAAGCCACTCTTTGACAATATACACAATATATTGTCAAATGACATATGACAATATTTCAAATAACACACACTTTTTTTTTCTGCCACACTTTCTCCCTCAAATTAATGATTTTTTTAATATAACTGAGAAGGAGGACAAAGTAGCATTGAAGGACTGTGATTCTATGACTGAAGTACAGCACCTGAGACAGTCTGGAGCAGGGAAGACAGAAAAAGACCAAAAACAAAAGAACAAATTTAATTCAGTTAAAAAAAAATAATAAAAAAAAATCTATGGCTCCTATTCCTCATCCAGCAGACATTTGCCTACATGCATCTATTCCCTCATTTGTTCCTGATCAGCTATGGAAGAGCTAGTTTTTTTTTTTTTTTTTTTTCTTTCTGATGTAGCATGAGTTTACATTGCAGAGTTGTCTGTACGGTTCATCTAAAGGACTCACCTGTATTGATGGCCTAAACAAAAGCCTGTATAGTTTCACACAGCAGCAAACTGAGAAAAAAAAATGTTTATTTAACATTATTTTTTACTGTTGCAGCTTTTGAGGATATTGATGTTATAAAGTGACATTTTAAAAAGGAGGAAGGGTTAGAATAGGAATATTATGCATGCTCTTAATTCTCTGCACTATTTCTGCAAATACAACGATACAGCCTTTAATTATCACTTGAAATACTAGTTGTCTAGAGTGTTTCTGCTCACACCACGTACAGATGTTACTATTCCTCAGTTGCTATCTCATTTTATATTCAATGCTTTGCTCTAGATGTAATTTACTGCACTATTAAAATCTGTTTAGAATACAGTACAGCCCCTTGTGTCACTTAGAATTCTACGGCCCACATTACCTATAAAAATGCTCTACAAGCATTAACTTACATTCATAATTTCTCACACTGATCCTGCAGCTCCTTTTTTTTCTGCTAAGGAACCACCTATGGTCAGTGGCATTCGCTAAATTTGGATGACCATTCTGAGATGCCTGGAATCACATTTTTAAGAGTATTTAGTGACACTACATAATTAAATTTAAAATAAGCTTCTACCATCATCATCATCTCTGCTATGAATGCTTTAGCAACTCTGTATACTAGAATCCCAATGTATATAGAAGTAATAGGCAGTTTGTGATCAGCTGTGCAGAGATTTATATCCAGGGAGCTGCCCAGCCGACCAGCAAAGACAGACATAGACTGGTGCTCGAGAACATTTGGTGCTCTAGCCTTGGGAATAGGGCTCTCTTCTCTTTAATTGCAGTCCAATATGCAAAACCCAGCTTTTACACTTCCATCCCGAACTGCATAAGCATACTTCATGTCACCTCATATCCACCCTGGATTTTGAATGAGACATGAATCTTGGGAATAAATACGATAAAGAAGTGGCAAAGTTGGTATTGTGACATGCAGATACTAAATGGCAGATGAACAAACCAAGAGCATAAAGGTAGCCTTATCTGAGCCTCATCTTAACAATGTTAAATATTGCTGCCATCCTACATATATCAGCATCTCTGACTACATTTTAATTCTTTATAAGATACAAGTAAATTGTCAAGACATTTAAACAGTACGGAATTGAATTTGATTTCTCTTAATATTGGCTGTTTAATGGACGGTGAAAGTGAAATTTCTCTAAATTAATTTCATGATCACTTCAACACATCCCTGTAATACCAAAGATAACAACGTGTTTTTTCTATACTGTTTACCTGAGAGTCCTTTGTACCTTCCATTAATGAGCTTAACAATGTCCTCGATGAAGTCCTCATTATTTGATGGTTTATGTCGAACCTCAAAAACAATACAAACATGGCAGTGTTCCTCATTTGGGAAAGCAATCCCTCAAACAATCCTATTATCCTGCTTCTTCCAGCATAATGGACCCCTCTATTCTGCCACTTAAACCAGAAGTGCTGTACATTCTACATGTAAAGCTCAACTACATTTCAGAAGCCCTCCAAAAAAATAAACCCGCAATTTTTCGGTGAAGAACAACAGAATTGGGCATGGTCAGACAAATGCACCACACCACAGTAATTTCCAGCTTTTCTTCAATATCAAATTGACATTTTTTCTAATGGGTTGCAGGAACCTGAGACTGATGCTTCTCTCTCCATGTTACACGAGCCTTGTAAGCCTTGTTCACATAAAGAACAGATCAGCCCAAGTTCCTCCGCAAATGACAGGAGATGAAATGCAGTAAGACATGAACATTAAAGACACCATAGTTCAATTCAGAAGCCACATATTATTAAAATATGCAATTTAAAATCTCTCCTAAAATTACCCAACTATTAAATTCCATACAATACAGCACTACTGCAATGCAGTCTACTTACAAGCAAAAAGACATACCTCATAGTAAAGATTGGGCCGGTTGAAAGACGCTGTAAAAGTGATGCATTTCCTAACGCACAGAATTTTCTGGGCATCGTTTAAAACATGATTTGTAGCAGTTGCAGTCAACCCAATCAATGGAGTGTTGGGAAACTGTCGTTTCAAAATACCAAGAGACTTGTAGTCTAAATAAGAATACAGAAATGAGCAAGGATTTCTTGTACCACAGCTCCACGCTCCAAAAGTAATACATCCACCTTACTATCATTCCATGAGGTAACACTGCATTAGGTTTATAACAAGGTAATAAGTAGCAACTAATTTATACATCCAAATGAAGTAGCAAGAATGTTTCATTCTTCAGAACAATGCTTCCCCTTGTAATTGAATATTGTAACGGCAGCCACAATTCAGGAGGTAAAACATGTAAGAGAGAAAATTCTTTAAATTTGAAGAAAGTGGCATTGCATTAACCAATGCACAGATTAGACTGCAGGTCTGTGCTTAACAACAGTTCTTAAGTCAAGACAGTTTTGCTGATTAACAAGCAATGTGCTATTTGGATACATACATCAAATTGTGACAAGGATTTTAAAGGGTCAGTGCTGTCAATCACTTTCTACCTTTGTACAGGAGGGATATATCCAAAACACTGCCTTTTTCTCCAGCATGTCTCTGTCTACTTAGAAACCATTTTTAAACAAATCCGCAAATGTTGACTTCACAGTAATCACTGGTTTAAAACCACAGTTTATCTTTCATAGGAAGAAAGATGGCAACAAATAGGCTGACAAAATAGGACAAGAATTGAAGAACAAGTTTTCTTTCCCTGCAAGACCAGGGCATTTCCTGCAAGATACTTAAAAAATAACTAAAATTTATTTCACAAATTTCCAAAGTGCAGAACAGCACTAACTCAATGGCAGATATTTTAAAGGATCATCAAATTCAGCATCCTAGAATGAAATTTTCTGCCTCAGTCATTCAGAGTGTTAGGGAACACTATATAAAATGCTGCACTTCTTTCCTGTGGCAATAAAGATGACTTTAATGCGCATATTAAAGATGGCAGCCAAAAACTGTTCCACTTTATCATGCTCTAATTAAAACAGGCAGCTTTTCAGAGGACTGACAATGAAATCTGCATTGAAATTGTCCTTATTTGCATGTACTTAGCTCTTGGACAAGGACATAGTCAGCTGTGAATAAAATTTAAAGTCTTGGAGCTAACAGAAGTACTTTGCATACCTAAAAATGGAAATATTTACTTAATGCATGAAGAACACATTTGACTTTATTGCAGGCCTAGCTCATCATTCATTGATACTTGAATAACACTGCAAACTCGACTCCTAACAAGCATACCAGGCCTGAAGTCATGGCCCCACTGACTACAGCAGTGGACCTCATCCACAGCAACACGAGCGAGGCGCCCTGCTTGATAAGCTTTCTCTAGCTTTGACATGAACATTTTGCTTTTTGCAATCTTCTCCGGGGTCACATAAATGAGCTTCAGTTGTGAATTTTTGTTCAGCATTTCAGTATGAACCCACTTCACATGCTCCTGTTCAAAACAAAAGGAGAAATCGGAGGCTAACAAATTAGGATGAGATAAAGGAGTTGCTAGAGGCTGGACTTTTATTAAGAGGCTATTAACGATCTAGGAAGCAATTAACAGAGGCTGACAGCATTACATATTATTTACCTCTACTAAAGTCTTTGCAGAAGATACATATTCATTCTAATGCCTGCAAATTCTATCACAGATCTTCTACCAGGACAGCTGTTGAATACTGATCTTTGCTTTGTCATGAGGTATCACTATTTGACCCATAAACTATCACATAGTAAACACGGTGCTACAAAATAATCTCTTCTGCACACCCCTCTCAACCATAATCTGTACTACTGAGTTTTCAAAGTGCTCTACCTGAAAGCAAGCTTAAAGTTTCTCATACTGCAACAAGCCACTAAGCCATTAAATCCAATACCACAGGCAAGTTAATAACCACGATCTCTTGGTAGTTACTAAATAAAAATGTAAAATGTTTCACTGTAAAAAGCAGTTGGCTAAGAGCATACTGGGAAATAAGTTGCTTCTGGGTCTCTGGAGCAAACAGCTTACCATTCTAAAATAAGAGAAATAGTGGTATGACTCTGCACTGCTCAGCATGTCACTAGTGTACAAGATCAGCTCTTTGAAACCCAGGAACAGAGTAGAAAGATGCAATACACACAGTAAAAAGGTGCTCCCCAGCCCTAAAATAATACCTATTCCATGAGAGATATTGGTTTACATCTGATTTTCTTAAAAAAAAATAAGAATGCAACATATTCATTCACCTTATCTATATCATAGCAGGGAGCTGTGACATTAGCTGATGTGACATTACCTGACAGAACTGCTAAGCTAGTATTCATAAATAGTCAAGTTCCTAAGCATTTATAAATAACATGGATTTAGGCAACATGCCTGAGTGAACTCTACAAAATGACATCAGAACTTGGCAATTAAACATACCTTACTGCTTGAGGCATTTAATAAAGTTGCAGAAATGCCAAGTTGCTCCAAAACCATGAGCTGATCTTCCATAAGCGATATCAAAGGACATATCACAAGTGTGAAACCTGTAACAATCAATTATTTGTCTCATCACAAATGTTCACATGAAACACTAATACAATGTTCATTCTCCAAAGAAGTATAAAAAAGGTAAATAAAAAAAGAATTGTTTGTATTCCATTTCCTCCCTCTCCCAACATACCATCAGAACAAACAGCAGGTAACTGATAGCAAAGACTCTTTCCACCACCTGTAGGCATTACAAGAAATATATCCTTTCCTGCCATTGCAGCATTTACTGTTTCAAGTTGCAGTGATCTAAACTTCTGGAGGTTAAACTTGCTCTGCAGTGCTGTTTTGATCTTCTCATACCAGGGAAAATCTGTCACGGAAAAAAAAATATAGAACTTATTATGCTAAAATACAGAAAACAAAAGTAACTTCCATATACAATAACTACTTCTGAAAGTAGCGCAGTTTTACAATCAAGGAAAAACTACACACATACACTAAGCCTGTATAAATTAACTTCTGTAAGATGTACCATCGAGAAACAAATCAAAATGTACACACAATCCTCTTTTCTAAAGACTTCCATTTCATTTAAGTGTGAAGTCACGCTAGCCACTCTTCATATCAATAAAATCAAAATACAGAAAGACTGTGGGAATTCCATTCCATATTGCTTGCAATGCAAGAATTAACTTTAAGGTTTGAGGTAATATTGCTTCCTCGTTTATAAGGATCATAGCGAAGATCCAAAAGTCCTTTGAGGTCAAGGAAAGCTTCCCACTGACTTCAGTCAAGCTTGGACTCGGGCCAAATTTAGCTATTCTGCTTACTTAATACATACACATGCAGAATCTGATTGAAAAGATGATAGTTCTCTAAGCATAGAAAAATAGAGTTAGGCATGAAGTCACTTCACCAAAATCAATCTGTTCAGTATCACCAATATGCAATTACAAAGTAGCAGTATATGTTAGCTGCACATAAAACTTTTTCAAACAGAAATATGAGTTAAACTACAACTTTCATTTCCCAAAAAAGTGGGGGAAGGGAGGAGATGCACACAATAGCTACAGACAGAAACTAAAGCAGCACTTCTGAAATGCAAATAATGTGAAAGAGAAGGGAGTAAAAATAATCAAAAAGAGAAAAAATCTGAACTGAATTTGGCTACAGACAAGACAGCAAAGGATCACCAGCCATCCATGGCTTCAGTTACATTTCCTTTGAAAGGCAGCACATGCAAAAGAAGAGCAGCCCTCAAATGACTACAGGGCACTTTTTTCAGCTTGGCACAAATTTGCTTCACTCTCCATTATTTTGGCAGACAGCATTCACCTAATATGCCTCATTGAGTAAAATGTCAGAGCTACAGCACACCAGTGTTCCACCCATTCACACAGGAAGAACCACAGACATTAAGAAGAAAACTAGCTATAGCATGATAGCTAGATTTACTCTGTTTCTTCCAGCAAACCTAGTCCAATTGTGACACTGCAACCAGAAGAGTGTCAAAGTGGTTATAAGAAACTGGTCACAACTCGCGGTCATTCTGGTCATAACTCTTCCTGGAAGAGCTCAGATTAGCCTTCAGGAGCGTCTAAAGAGGCAAGATAAACATTACACTGTGTAGGCAAGATGGTAAGCCAGGTGTTCCTCAACTGAAAAAAAATTGAAATGGGACAATATCTTTCTCCAAATAGATTCTAAATAAAAGCATGTTTGGTCTACTGGATTAGATTACCTCCATGCTACAATACTTGAATTTGACTCTGCAAACCTTTTTTGTTCCAAGTCTCTGCTGAGTTTTCAGTGCCTTCACTTCCCCCAGCCTCCGAGTCTTCTGAGGACTGTTTTATCAGCCTCTTCAGCACCATCTTCTTATGGATGAGTTCCTGCTGCTTTTCCAGAAGCTCCTGAATCTGCATCTCCACAGCTTGCAGCTCACTTTCAACGGAAACCAGTTCTTCCTCCAGTACTGAAGGGAAAAGCAAGATAAAGCAGGGAGAAACTGTAGTAACCTGCTAATCACACCTTTAAGTGGTACCATATTTTAAACCAAATTAAACAAACAGCAAAAGCATCTAGAAAAAAAATGATAAGCATACTGATAGGACCACAGCATCTAATCTCTGTATTTATCATGTAAACATACCTACAATAAGGCTTATTTGTTAGCTTAGGAAGTCATATATACTGTAAACTGTCACCTGTGCTGTAGTGTGTAAGAGATATGCAACAGTAATGGTTAGTACAGGATAGGGTAGGTAAATAAAATAAATAAAACCACATCACAGTCTAGTTCTCCCCAAAGCATTATCCCTCCTCTGAAACACTTGCAAGTATTTTTCCTGCAGATGTATACGGAGCTAGGAAAAGCATCTAATCTTCAGTACTACATTAAAGCAGAAAGAGGTCAAATGAACACAAGAGAGTACTTGTCTGTTCCACAGTGAGCACAACAGCAGCCAATTTTTAGTTGAGATTATTTACATGTGAAGCAAAATTAATCTCAACAAATAATGATCATTTAAAGATAGAAGAAGGGACATTAGCTAAAAAAAATAAGCTTTGTGTTCTCCATGACACTAGGTCTTTCTTCTGTGCAGGACCAGAAGAGCTGCATAGTGTCAAGGCTTGGACACAGAAGGCAAGAGCTACAGCTCTTCAGACGAAGCGGGAAAGGCAGGATTTTACCTGAAGCAGCCGGTACAACTAGAGACGAAAACAAAGACATATATTTGGGGATGAGAGGGAAGCTACCTCCCCTTCCCTCTCCTCCTCCTCCAAAAGCTCACTTGCAGGCTAGCTTGTGTTCACCAAAGCTTTTCTTCCTATCTGAAATAGTACAAGCAAATACTCCCAAGAAGTTAAAGTTGTCTAAGTAAGTCTATGTCAGAAATTTGTCCCTCTACATCCTTACATGCATCTGTGTGAATTACAGATTGCACAGAATTCAGCAGAAATAAATGCCTTGAGTTAAAAGTGTTTTAATAGATTACAGTTCACACAATGTCACATGCATACCACTATTTCAAAGCCCACAGGCATACGAAGAAATTATTTCAAAATAGAGTCTGGTACAAATATAGCAGATACAGAAATTCTCACAAATGGCAGCAAAAACATACTGTATTCAAAAGGACATACACATTAGAAATTATACAAAATATGGACATTTGTCTTTCAAAGTGCCCACTGTTACACCAAAGGAAAAAGCCGAGAGTGTTTTAAAATATGAAGCACTTTAAAATATTGAAACCCTTGTAACTTCCTAAACACTTCTACTTTAACTTATATCTAAAACACAAAAAGGTATCCAGCAAAAAATGTATTTTATTTCAAATCTGAAATTAAAACAACAAAGATCCCAGTAACCCTTTTCTGTATAAGCTAAATCCAATAACATAGGACGGTTTTGTCTGTTCCCTAGATGACAGGTATACAACAAACAAACAAATCCATACACTGAATACCAGTTTCGAATTACCTGCGACAGCTGCCATTTTTGAAGACTGGAGAATCCTACCCTTAGTCGACCGCAGTTAACCAGGCAAGTCTCACTAAAATACAAAAATAATAGTTTTCATTAATAACCCTGCTGAACTCAGAACACATAACAGACTTTTCAGTACTACTACTTTAAGCATTAATTTAACATGTTAAGTACCGCTTCATTTAACCTGTCCATATAAACAGAAGATTCCAAAGTCTTTCAAATGAAACCAAATGGATTTAGATCAAGAATTGCACTTTACCAAGTCTTGCCCTTGCTTTCTACCAGAAAAAAACGTTTACTATTGATCAGGCATCTACCTACAGTAGCCCTGCATTTTTCCCTAAAGATTATTTTATAGAAAAGTCACGAAAAATTATATTGTGCCCATTAGAGAAATAGCTACCACCTAGAGGATGTTCTGGAAGGAATGTGAAAGTTAATTTGGGAGACTTCTTTTGATTACATAACCAGCGAAAAAGTCTTAAAATTCTATTCACTGGGTTTATTTTTGAACTTCACCCATCATGACATCACGTGTTAATAACAAAACCGCACAGCTCGATATCCTCTCCCACTCTTACAAAGTTCTGGACAGATGCATTACTGATGCACTAGCTAAATTTTAGGCCACGTGAAAGAGAACAAAACCACTGGCTCTCACTAGAAACTGATCCCAACATAAAAAGAAATGTTTCTCTCTCTCTATATATATATCACTATATATCTATATGTACACATATACACACTATAGATATATACACACACGAAAGTGCAAGTAAAACATTGAATTTGTGAGAAGTTGTAGATACAAAATGAGGGAAAAGCCCACACTTCAGAGATTCACAGAGCACCTCACTGTGCCCGAGGATAAATCAGTGGCGCACAAGCCTCACGCAGCCCACAGTGCTTATTCTAGGTGCACAGGACTCTCCCTCTCGCGGCATTTGCCAAGACAGCTCGAGAAGCCTAAGCCTTTTTGTTTGTTTGTTTGTTTTCTTGATCCAAAGACTGGTAAAAGGAGGCGAATTACCTGGGAATGCCTCCACATAGTCTATTAAGGCTCCACAAGCCTTTAACGTGGATACTGCCCCCGCAAGCGGAAATTCAGCATCCCTCATGACCGATCCCGCATTAGCACTGCTGGCAAACGCCCTCATTATTTGATTCCCCCAAAACTTATCTGCGGAGAGACTTAAGAGGCGACATCACGCACCGCGAGCAGGCAAAGGGCACGGAGAAGCATCCTCGACGACGAGGCAGTTTTCGCCGCGCTCCTCCCACGCGCCGACGCCTCCGGCTAACGGTTTCTGCGCCCTGGCCAACGGTTGCTGCCAACGGTTGCTACCCCCACCGTCCCCAACGGTTCCCCCCAACCCGCCGCCCCGGCGCAGCCGCTTCCGGCCCCTCTCAGCCAATCACCACGGAGGAAGGCGCGCAACGCCCGCGCCCGGCTAGTTCTGATCCCGCGCGGCTCCCGTCGGCCGCCCCGAACGCGGAGAGGCAGGAAGGGGGAAGGGAGGGCCCGTCACGCGAACAAGCCGCGCGCTGAGTGGCCGCGGCGCCGCCAATGGGCGCGCAGCTTTCACGCGGCGGCGAGGCGAAGGGGGCTGCGTGTTTCCGGAAGACGTGGCCGTTGCCGCCGCCGCCGAAGCCGTTACGGCCGTTAGCCGGTCCCCGGCGCCCCCTCTTCCTCCTTCCCTAGCCCCGCTCCCGGCCCCGCCGCCGCCATGATCTCCCTCACGGACACGCAGAGTAAGCGCCGCCCGCTGCGCCCCGGCAGCCCGCGGGGAAGGGGGAGCGGGGGCGGCCGGGGCCTCCCGCCGAGTCGGTTAGAGCCGTTGGGCGGGCGATTCGGGAGGAGGGTGTCCGCGCCGCCCTCGTGCTTCCCCAGCGTGCCCTCCTGTGGGCGTGGAGGGGCCGGTCTGGTCGGTTGGGCACCGGTGGTTTCCGTGCCCCGCTCCGGGCTCGCTGTTCTCGTGCTGAACCTGCTCGGTGCTTGTTCTGGGGGCTCCGCAGGTAGCACAGGGAGATGCCGTGCGCGGATAGTACCGAAAGAGGCTCTGTGCTTGTAAAGAAAGGCTGAAAGGGGTGGTTAAGGCTGCTTCCCAAACAGATAACTAACTATGAAAGCTAGTAGAGCAGGTCCATTGAAAGGCTTGTAAAGAGAGGCCTGAACACCCATTTCAAAGTAGTAAAAGAGCTTGGAGCTGATTTTTTTAAAAAAAAAAAGTCTTTTAAAAGTCTTTTTTAAGTAGAAGTAATCAGAGTTAGAGATGATGAAGGGGAAAATGTAAAGGCATCAAAGTAAAGAAACTTAGGAGAGTTTAAGCAGCAAAGGAAAAGAAAATGTTAGGTCTTTAATGCCCTGGATGACAGGAAGAGAAGTAAGTCTGGTTAGTAAGCACTGTGGTGTCACCTGCAAAGGAGGGTAATTGCAGAAGCTGTAGAAAGGAAGGTTTGTGCCCACCTTGATAGTGGGACACTGGGAACAGAGCACTGGGAACAGAGGTATTGTAGAGACCAGCCAGGACAAAGGATGGAGACAGAGTATGGGGAGACTCACAGCATCTAATGGAAATGTCATGCTGAGAAATCCAGGGATCAGGTCCTATGACTTGGATGAGCAAGAACATTTAGGGTTCATTGTAGGCTTCTGACTGATAAGTCATTGTGGGCTTTGCTGTTGCCCATTCCCCTCTCAAGGTTTTTGGACTAGTCAAGGGAAAAAGAAACATTTCTTTAGTGCCTTGTCAACTCCTACCAAATCCTTTGCTGACTCCATTCATTTTAACTTTCAGAGCAAAGAGTAGTAATTAAAATACTTTGGGTTTTTTCTTTAATTTCACAATATTTTGTTTGTTTGTTTTTCCCCCAAAAAAATCTGGAGATGAATCTTCAGCTTCTCTGACAAGGTTCTGTCTAGAAAAAGTATAGGTTTGACAATACATTCGTTCCTTGAGCTAGCATGATAAAGATCCAGAGAAGTTTACTGCACTAGTGGACATTTGGAAGACTTAATTTGCAAGTGCATAGTCTAGAAATTCTTGTAATGATTTGTTGGATAGAGTGGTAAATGATCAGGAAGCGCAAAAGAAGACAGTTTGTCTTTAGCAAATTGATTTTTAAAGTTCTGTTTTGAAATACAGCTCCTAAAATGCTACCTTTGTGCTTGGAAAAAAAAACCTTTTGAGAACATATAAGCTGCAATAAATTTTGTTTTCTGAAAGTTTATAAGATATAATTTCCTTCACTTTTTGTAGAAAAGTGTGCAGTTGTTTTCATTGAGCATAAAAAATACCACCATATTCGAAGAGTTAAAGCAGTTGTTGTTTTCTGATAGTAGAGAAGATAGAGATGTTTTGGGGCAGAGGAGTATTCTTTTAAGTTCTTTTGAACATTTTCTATCTAGTGCTGCAGTACTCCTGCACAACTTAGTGAATTCCCACAGAAGCATTGAGGAAAGCATTGCTCTCTCCTCTCAGTAAATCTCATATATGTATGTGATAATATACACACACACACACATATATATATATACTTTCAAAGAGTAAATGTCACATAAATAGGAAAGCTCTTCTGGTGCCAGAGAAGTCATTTCAAAACAGTTCTCCCCCTTTCAAAATTAAATTAGTTCATTTGCAAAGGTGATGTATAATTGACTGAGTGCGTGTATGTTCTCTTTCTCTAATAATGCTGATTAAATATTGTTCTTACATCACAAAACTTGTTCATTTTAGTAACATGCATTTCTGTTTTTCAAAATCCTGATACAAACCAGGCCAGTAACATTCTTATCCTAATGAGAATAGTAGGAATTCTCTGCTGTAGGACAGCAACAGTAGTTCTAGGCTAGTCTCTGTTAGCAGCAGTTTTGGGATGATGAGAACAGTAGCACGTTCCCCAGTACGCCTCCAGTAACCAGGAAGTGTTGTTGACTTTTAGCCTGAATCTTTTTAGCAGGAGTTTATTGTAAATGTGTTGCAAGTAAACACAGGAGGACTGTTAGAGTGGTAGCTGGAGCAGCTGTGGAGAGCTGGCCTTTGCTGCTGCATGTGTGATATCCCCACTTCATGCTATGTCTGAGGGAGGAGTGAATTTTCAGTTCTCACGACTGTGTATTTATCTCATTGGCAGCTGGTCATTCCTCTGGAGTGCTGCCTGCAGGCATTTTCCTTCCAGAATGCAGATTGCTTCTCCTCTTGCTGTTAGAACAGAGTTAGAAGATGCATAGCAAAGCTTTAAGGCAGCAGCTGATCTCATAGAATTACAGAATCAACAGCATATGGTCTGCAGCATTCCTGAAATGTGAGCCCTTAGAAAAATTAGGGAAGTTGGAATGTTGCTTTAACCAGTCCCTTTACCACATTTTTGAAAATTTTTGCTCTAACTGAATGAAAGATCTGGAATAGGTAGAACAGAGTTCTTACTCCAGAGCTTCTCAAACAAGATTAAATGATGAAGTATATATATGTTGCAGTCAAACATGCAACTGAAATACATCTAGGTGTGTTTGTTCTAGCTTTAATAAATAGGATTTTTGTTTGGTTTTTTTTTTTTTTGATTTTTTTCTCCAATTTAGACTGTACAAGACTACTGGCATTGCAATAGTCTGTTGCTTGGCTAACTATAGTGCTGTTGCTGCTTATGAGAGCCGTTTTTATACATGTTGCAGGTTGTGAAACATTCCAACCACAAAAATGGAATGTTTGCCCTGAGTACATGGAAAAAGATTTTTGCAACTCCATTGTTATTCCTGTGATGTCTGGTATTGTAAGGGTCAAAGGCTGCCCTTAGAGGTTTAATTTTAAGAGTAATGTGTATTTGAAAACTGAGTCCTTGATACGTCTCGTGCATTGCTTTAATCATAGCGCGAAGTTTCTAGTTTCGTAGACAAGCAAATCTTTCATGCTACTTGTCCCTTCTTAATAGTTCCTGAGAAACCTTCACAGATGGGCAGAAGCCTCAAAGATGCTTGGCATCCACAAGCTTGGTGCCTACAGCGTTAACATTGGTCTCTTCTAATCCAGAAGCTGCAGAAAAAGGGATTATTCTGGTTATGTGAGGCACAATGTCTTACATGAGGTCTCAGTACCCCATCCTTTTCAGCCTCCTGGGGTTACTGCAGTGCTCGTGAAGGGACAGGAGATAAAAGGGGAAGCAAAATTTAATTGTCTGTTCACAAAATTGTCTTATGTTCAGAGATATTGGCTGTAAGTATAGTTGATACAAGATTTCATTGAAGGCACACTCATGTCTCTGCTATTGAAGTAACTGGAGTCTATTACACTTGCTTGAATTGTGTAATTGGATGATTTTAAGTAGTTGTAAAATATACTGTCAAGTTCTTCTACAAGTTTAGAATTTCTATAGATTGCATATTCTGAGTTTTTTTCCATAGTTACTTACATGATTTTTTTTTTTGTGGTACTGTGCTTTGTTAAATACCAAATTGTGCTTTTTTTTTTTTTTTTTTTTTTTTGGCAGAGATTGGAATGGGATTGACAGGCTTCGGAGTGTTTTTTCTTTTCTTTGGAATGATTCTCTTCTTTGACAAAGCTCTTTTGGCTATTGGAAATGTAAGTATCTGCTGTTCAGTTTTCGATTCTGCATTGTTTAGGATGAAGTATTTTAAAAAAAAAAAAAGTAGAAAAAATATACTTGAAAATTTAGGCTGTGTCAGAGAAAATTGTAGCAGTTTGATATAAAGGAAGAGCTCGATTTGAGTGAATCATTTTTCCTGATGAAAGTTGGAGCAGTTCATATCAAGATAAATATAATACCTTTAGGTAAAGCCTGAAACAGCAGCTGTTTTGCAGTTGCCACACTGCTGCAAATAAGATCTTAAGATTGATGCTTTTTTTACCTCTGCTCTTGTAAGATAAGTCAGATAATTTGAGTACATATACCTTGAATAAGAGCACTAAAGCCTCTGTACACTCTTAAATGTAGTCATGCTCCTAATGAGGAAAGAAGCATGAATTCTTCTTAATCAAGGTTTTAGAAGATCTGTTCATTCTTTATAATAGACAACTTTAATCTTCGGTGTTTACCAAATTAAATCTTCACTCAGAGCAGGATAAAAATAAATCTTATTTCTGGTACACAAAATTCTCAGAGGAAAATAAATGTAAAACTATTTTTTTCTAAATTTGACAGCTTTGCACCTCTGCTGTTCTTGGCTTTGTCAGCCAGCCAAAGAGCAGAGCCTGCTAGAGGCTTTCAGCTGCATTGCTGCTGCTGCTGAAGTATCTGTGGGGAGAGATGAATTTTGTTCTTCATCTCTTCAAGAGAATGCGATACTGAGAGTCACTGCAGGAAAATCCCAAATGGATATATGAATCTGGGTGCAGTCCTCGAAGCAGTGTTCTGAGCCACCAGTGGAGGAGGGAGAGGGAGGGAAAGGGCCAGTGATGCGCGTGAGCGGGAGGGAAAGAAAGAAAGCAGTGAAAGGCTACCCTGTAACCAAGGTTAATCAGGGAAAGATACTGTATCCTTACAGAAACTAAAGCAGTTTATTCTTAAATAACATGCAAGCTTTACATGTTAATTTTGAATCACATGTGAAATTGTTGCCCAGTTGCACACCTAGAGGGTGCAGTGATCACAACTCCTGTAGCTGAAGGATACTTGAAGTAGTTTCAATTAGTGTGCACCAGCTTGACGTTCAGTTGACGACCCACTGTGTTCAGCCTGTAGTGGAACTAGTCATCATTGTAACTAGAAACGTTGTTACACAGATTAAAATGTATATATAATACAAGGATGACGAACTCATAATGGTCTTGAGTTTTTTGTTCACCAGTTATTTTTGAACATTGTGCACTAGATCAGTACAAGTTATGTAAATTTCCGTGCTACAGAGTAGACTTACGTGTCTTACTGTTTTTCCATTCCTAGAAGCCTTAACTTACAGGTACTAAGCTTCAGCTCTGCCTGGAGACAGTGGCAGTGCTTCTATTCTAGGATAGATGAGCGTTGTCATCAGGCCTTCAGACATGCCCGTACTTGTCAGGCAACAGTCCGCATTTATGGGCTCTGTTTTCAAAGGAGATGCGAGGAGGTTTTTGAATATTAGCTACAAATGCTCAATGGACACCACAAAAGAAAATCACTACTGAATTCCTCCTTGCCATTAGTCTTGATATTAAACGAAGCTATGCAAGAAATAAAATGTGGTATTGAAGAATGGTTATATATGTATTTATGCTTTACATTGTAAATTTAGAAATATAATTAATTATTTTCTTTGGTTGCTTTTTGTGTCTTCTAGGTTTTATTTGTGGCTGGCTTGGCTTTTGTTATTGGTTTAGAAAGAACATTTAGATTCTTCTTCCAAAAGCACAAAATGAAAGCAACGGGCTTTTTCCTGGGTGGTGTGCTCATAGTTCTTATTGGTTGGCCTTTGATAGGAATGATCCTTGAAATTTATGGGTTCTTCCTATTATTCAGGTAAGACATGTTTCAAAGTAGGTTTTTATATTGGTGTATTTAGGAATAATTGTTTTTGTCTAGTTTTGCAACATCACAGCTGGCAAAATAGAAAATGATGAATGTTCACTTTAATAGCTATTATATAATACTATAGATTTACAGTTGCAAGAGGTGGAAATCTTTTAAGTATTGCTTAAGACTCAAATCTGCTGAGGTGAGTGAGGCAGGCATAAAACTGTTTTTTTGATGTTGTGTATATCTAACCAAAATAACTGTAAAGCCCCAAAATATCGGGGAACCCAAACTGTTAGCAGAGCAAAATTTAAATGCTACCTCACAGAAAGGCAACTTAAATACTGAGTATGCTTTGTTCACGGAAGAGATGCTTTTTAATAAATGAGGCAAAACACTTATTACCTGCATTCTGTGTAGGACAAAAAAGACAAATGAAACCAGGTTTCTGTAATGTTTCATTTTCTTATGCCCTAATATATTTGCAATGTATGAGATACGCATCCGTGGTTATGGATATAGTTAAATAGAGCTAGTTAAATATTGTAAACAGCATTATAGATGCATGTTATCTGATACAAGTCACTTCTGCTTTGGCCACTAGTGGTGAATGAATTTGTTGTGGGGCAACCTAAATATGGATATATATTTCTGGAAAAGAAAGCAGGAAATGCATGTTGGATTTTTTCAATGATTTTAGAACTTCTAATCAGATGAACACTATTCCATTTTAATTCTCATTAATCTATTCTAAGACTCATTGATTTTTTCAATGTTCAACTGCTAGAAAAAAACAGTTTTTCCTTATCAAAATATTGTTTTCATCACTTCCTCTCTCAAAAAAATGAAAAATACTGAGTTTTTTAAATATTTATTTTTCTAAAAGTATTCATCTTAACTTGATTCCTGCTGGAGACATGGTGAGGCTTCAGAAAATTCATCTTGCAGTTATAATCACATGGATTGCAAGGACGTTTATGTGGGAATCCTTTGCACTGAACAGGAATTCCAGTTAGCACTTCCAATAATTTTACTTGGGATAGACTAACACAGTGCAAAAGATAAAGTGTGCTGTACTATTTTCAGCCCCTTGACTGCAGACTACTGAAGCATTTTCACCAGGTCTTCAGATCTCTCTGGAGCTGTTACTTACAGGTTTTACATATAGATTGTTACTCTGTCTGCCCAGGCTGCTTTGCAGAGTTTCCTTTCGAAGATCTGTTAGAGGTAATTGCAGAGCCTAGTTGTGCCCAAAGCAAAGGTTAGGAAGTAGCGAGTAGCAACTAAGGACACTCAAATAAACAAAAAAAATTGCAAAGATTTTTTTTTTTTTTAGATGCATCTGGCCTAAGTAGAAAAGATTCCCAATTATTATGCCTCAGTGGTTTAAATCTAGCCTGATTTTTCCCATGCTGTCTTTAACTTGTTGCCAGAATATTTCTCATCAGAGATTCTCTCCTTGGCAGTACTTTGACATGCCCAGATTGCCTATGCTGGGGAACAATGTTATGGGACAGGATTTCTTGCTATATCCCAAGCTCCTTTTCAAAGCCTCATTCAAATTACAGGGGTCTAAAGTTATGACTGAAAATATTGTCCCACCTATTATGACTGTTCTGAATTTTGGTGCACACAAATTCTTTTAGTTGGATAGATGTGGCTTGTCTATCCTGCATCACAATTTACTGGACCACTTAAATGATCCAGTCTTTAAGGAAGACTCCAGGAGGCAAAAAAAAAGATTGTTTTGAGATTGTATGTCAAATAGTCCTCATCTCTCAGTGCAGGAGAGAAATTGGTGAATTGTGCAGTTTCAGTGTTCACATGTGGCTGTGGTTCTCTTGCATGTTAATGCTTATGCTGTGCAGGGGATCTGTAGCTGCGAAAGAGATAGCGCTGAGTGCCAGCACCAGCTGAACTGCTGCAGCTCATTGCAGACAGCTGAGATGCTCCCATAGGGGATTCTTAGTTCTGCTGCAGAAATGAGGAGAACAGTGATGGAGAGGCTAGGAGCTGTCCCAGGAAACATCCCCTGGTTCATGAATCAGACTTTTCACTTTCTGTGAATTTGTCAAATAAGTTAATATTTACTTTTCAAATTAAGTACATAAGTCGTGTGCTTTGTTTGGCTTCAAAGAGAATTAATTGTGAATCATTTTAGTGATTTTTTTTTTCATTGGATATTGTAACATTGTTCTTCCCATAACACAGAATCAAAGGAGCTCAAATATCCATGTCCCAGGTGTCCATGATAATTAAATCGGTGTTTGAGCATGAAAAGGTTTGGTTTTTTTTTAATCTCAATATGTGTGGGAGTACTGGAGGATGAGTTTGGAAATGTTAATTCTGTTGTCTAGGTTGGATATTGATTCCTTAGTGGTCAGCCTTCCCCTGGAGTTGTTAGTTATGAAATCAGGTTCGTTTGAAAATGCACTGTCTTCTGTTCTTTTTTTGCTGAATGCTTATTCATATATTGGGTAAAATTAATTTGCTGTCAGTAAGGTACAGAATTTTTAGTGTAATCTTGGTTTTAAAAACCTCAACTCATTCAAACATGAGGATTGTTTAATTCTAAACTTACACTGTCATCTGCTGTCTTTCTTCCAGGGGGTTCTTTCCTGTGGTGGTTGGCTTTATTAGAAGAGTTCCAGTCCTTGGCTATCTCTTGAATTTACCTGGTATAAGCTCGGTATGTGTTGGGTAGTTAATGCAAAATTTGAAACTGTCACTGTGTTTTAATCCATTCTAATGGGTGCAGTAGTATAAATACTTCAGAAATAACACAAATGCAACTTTAGAGCAATGACACTGAATGCATTCTTGTGGAGTTCGTGCACCATGTGGTTCTGGTTAATTCCACTTACAAGATTCTTACATGCCTGGAAATGAAACCTTTGCAGAAGCTGCCCCTGCCACAGTGCTGTCAAACAAAAGGGCCCTGCACAGTGATTCAGAAAGCTGGATGTTTGCTTCTTGCTTCACTGTTGGCCCTAAAAGACGGTGGGTGATTCTTGCCATCTTTCTGTCCTTCTCCTGTCTGTAAAATGAGAAGGATGCTGGTCTCCTTTGTCGAGCACTTTGATTTATTTTTGAAAAAATGGCCCAGAAGAGCAAAGAACTAAGCACTGCAGCCTGTATGGGGAACCCAGAAATTCTCCTGATGCATAATCCATTACCAACTGCAGTGTTTACTCAGGTCCACTGCACCAAACTAGATATTGCTATTTATTGAGCTCTGTAATTTTTCAAGTGCAGTTTTCCACTTTCTTAACCAAATAGCCAGGAAACTGAAGAAAATTTAAAGGTGCTAGGAAGATGGTTGTCTAGGATTTTTGGTCAACTACTTTTACTGTGCTAATTTCTGTATGTACTTTAACACAAGAGTTTTTACCCTTGATCTTGTAAGCTACAGATTAATAACCACTACATGAAAATTACTGGAGGGTACAACCAAGCTGTATACAGATTGTTTTGTTTTTTTTAATTAGTGTTCAAGATGATCTTTTCCACTCTTTCAGTTTGAGCCATGTTCTGGCTAACAAATCCTGATCAATTGAATGTTTGCTTGTCAATTGATCTTACCTACACACGTTTAATTTGACCATAATGGGGTTAAATCTTGCTTCAAAAAGATAATTGTTAATGTTTTATTCAAAGCCTACGTAGGCTCAGAAGAGAATCCACAGTAATGGTCAGTTGAAATATCTTATTTGGTCCACTACTGCATGTGCGGCTGATCCTGTATCGTTTTGTTTTGATCATTAAGCTAGCAGTGGTCCTGGCATTCTTCTATTTCCTTTTCCATTCTGTTGCATTTTCATGTTGCGCTGTTAATGTCGATATGAGAAAACATGTCATGCAGAAACACGGTTGCAATGTAAGATTTTTAATTTTCACAAACTTTAAATTTCATGAGACCTCGGTGAGTACTACTTGATTGCCATTATCAGTCACATACTAACTGTGCACAAGTAGCAAGCTATATTTGAGACTAATTTCACTGTACATATGTTATGCAACTTTGAACTTTTTCTCTCCTTTTCTACAGCTTGTAGACAAAGTTGGAGAAAGCAACAACATGGTATAATGACAAGAGGGCGGAAGACTGATTCTAAACTTATTGTATTATTTATAAAAATCCTTTTGAAGAATACTCGACACAAAGATTAAGTTGTGTACAAAGGAAAAGCTTGTAACATTCTTTACATAACAGTTTAATTTAAAATGTATAGTTGACAATGTACATTAGAAACGAAGCTCAGCAAGTGTGCTTCTAGGAAAAGTAACTCCAGAGTTCAGGAAATAAACCGAAGAGGTGAAAGTCATGGAATAACCCATGCTACAACTGTACAAGACTTCTTGTTGTTTTTTTGGAGAACATGCTAGCTGTGGAATTAATGGTGCCTGTAGTTTTCCTCCTTATTTTGAAGGTGCAGTAGAACAAACAGGCCTGCCCTTTTTAAGGGTGACACCAACTTATCCAACCCTCTGCTTGCTACCCTCAGAGTCAAAATACAAAAAAAAGGCAAAAAAACTTCTTGTGTAACAAGAGATGTGTCTTTGTGTGAAAGTTAGGATGACTATTCATCTTGAATCGTATTATGACAGAAAAAAGGAAATCCCACAAGGTTCTGCTGTAAATCTTTTTTGTAAATATGAGGCTGAAATAAAACATTGTTATCTTAATGTTTCAAAGCCAAACATAAGTTGATTGTATTTGATTTCCATTTTGGAATCTGCATAATGTCAGTCTTAAGTGTGGGCTCTGAACGTGCAGATTGCAATAAGCAGCTCTGGAGACTGACTTACACTCCTTCCAGTTTGTTCTCCTTGAGTCGTGTTACACGTGAACGTCCTGGTGAGAACGTAGCCCTTTTCACTGGCAGGAAAGCTTCGTGAAATACGCTTAGTTCACAAGAAGATGCATTTGGCTAAGGCGCTGATGTGGACCCTGTGAAATGTATCTTATCAAAATATGAACATTTCTTTTTAAATTGTTTGGAGCTAAGGTTTCCTTGTTTACCCTGGAACTACAAACTGAAGATTTTATTTTTTACAGTAATAAAATGAAAACATAAAATTCTGTTTATGTGAGTCTCTGGGAAGAAAATTGATCTAACTGGTTAACTGAAGTGCCAGTCCTGGTATCCGGGTTATAACTTGTTCCTTGGGTTATTTCAAATAACTTACTGTTTCTGTCAGTCATAACTTTTATCATCACCTTTGCAGTTACAGAGGTTCTTGGCTAACCTGGATAGGGTGCAAACCTAAATTAAATGTCTTTCTACTAGTGCAAGGGTCCCACTTTTGCTTTTATTGGAATACTGAACATCATGCACTTTCAATAGACTTAGATGCATAGTATCAGTAAGTAAATGGTATTTGTGCAGCCTTTAACGTTGTTGTTGTTTTAAAACTTCTTTTTCTTTCCCTAAAACAATGCTAAAGCTACATGAAATACAATGATAGCTTCTCAAGTAACTACATTGTCCTACGGGTCTGATGACTGGGGTTGCTTTGTTTTGTTCTTAGGGAGGGTGAGTGGTTATTTTTTTAGTTTAATTTTTTTTATTTTTTAAACTAACTACTAAGGTAAGAAGAATTCTTATATACCAACCACTTTGGAAATTACTACAAAGTTTACTTGTATATGTGATTACTTGTTTTCTGTTGTCTTGGGTTTTTTTTTTTTTTGTTCCAACTGTAGTAATAGCCGTAATCTACTGTTTCCAACTTTCACATTTAATCTGCTTCTTCAATAGTCATAGAAAGATTCAGTGAAAAAAAAAAAAGCATGTGATGATACCTATTTATAATGAATAGTATCTGAAAAATCAGTGTTTCATTTTTATAAATGACAAAAAAATCAGTTATATTTACCTGGTGTCATTTATAGGTTATAGACAGGAATAAATATGACTTGTGGCTCCTACCTCAAGAGATGAACCAATGTTGGCTGCCCCTATGCATCTGTCATCTGTTAAATGACAACAGGGCAACACTGTGACTGTTGAGCAAAATGATCTTGATCGCTTTGGTAGAACACTAGTCTGTACTGTGGGAATCAAGTGCTATTTCAGGAAGACAATGTTCTTACAATAGATTTTGGTTACCTGTAGACTTTCATTCTTCGGGTTTTATGGGGTTTTTTGAGAAGTAATCTAATGGGGAAAACGGATTGTACCATGTGAATGTGGAGTGCTGATTTAAAGCAAATTGTTTGGCAAGCTGAAGTACCTTCATTGACAAGAACTCTATCGAGATTATGAATGTGTTGCTGTATATGACATTTTTATCCCTTTGAAATTTTCAGATGGGGAGGCAGTTCATCTCACTTTTACTTACTGTTTTAAATTAAAAGTCAATTTTTGTCAGATGTGAACTGTTGTGAAAAATGTCCATGGGAACAAAACGGTGTGTTGAATTTAGTGTAGTCTACGTCCCTCAAAGGAACATTGATTGTCTTTGAGACAGTTTTGCCAAGCTAAAGATGGGTGGCAGCAAAGGTCAAAACTACTTAGCCTTAAAGTGTTTCTGTCATTGCAAAAATACCTTTAACAGAAACATACTTGGAACACTTCCCCTTTCAAATGTAATGTAGAATTGCTGCTTTGAAAAAATCAAAGATGAGTCTTATCCTGAGCAAATGAATACTGTAAATATACTTGTCATACCTTGAATAAATGGGTACCTTTTTCTATAATTTGTCTGTCTTTTTTTTCCTAGATATTTTAAGAATGTTTTAATAAGTGTCCCCTCCAGCAAATAGGGAGGTCGTGCATTTACTGCTTTGCTCTTTTGCACTTTTCTCACTCTTGTAGTCAATAACATGTTACACTAGTCTTAAATGGCAAGGTTACCTGTTACGATGAGCATTGTTTTGCACAGTACCACCCTTTACCTTTTGTATGCATCTGTACACGATAAGGTGCCTTCTTCATTCAAGAAGCAAACATCTTCATGCAGAGCTGCCTGTTGAAAGGGTGTTTTCAGATAAGCTTTACGTTTTTTACCTTGCTTGGCTTTGTTTCTGATCTTGCTATATGACCCTAGGCAGCTTCAGCTTCAGTCCTTTGGTCAGAAACTGTTTAACAGGACAAAAGCTGGGAATGCAGTCTTGTTCTCACCTGGGTATTCGGATTCTAACTTCAAACAAAACTTGGAGATTATGGTAGATAAGAAATGGTTTCTTGGTTAAACACTTTCTCCCCTGTGCTCTCTTTCAGGGGCTCTTTCACACTTGTGGAGAGGCAGTAGCTCTAAAACTCTAGGAGAAAATAAGTTCTAGAAATTTAGAAATTAGGGTGGGTTGTGGTCCCTGTGCTTTCAGTGTAGTTCAGGGATAGGGAGGTGACTTCCGTGTCCTAGAGTGTGGCCTGATAAGCAGGCTCACTAGTGTGTAGTGATCAAGCTTGTCCCCGCCCCCCCCCCCAAGGAAAACAAAAACAAAGCGGCAATTTTACTTTGTTGTCATTTATTAGCCCTGTGTACTAGTTAATGCCCTTCAAAACCTATTTTGATTGAAGACACAACTTTATTTTGACAGACTCCCAACTAATTTTGCCAAAGCTGGTGCTACCCTAAGAGTTCCAAAGAGTTAGTACTTTCTAGTTTAAAAGGAAAACAAAATTATCTAGCTATAACTGGTTATATTTGTTGTGAGAAGTATAATGCAAATTGGTGTATAGTTTATGGCCAGCTACCTTCAGTGAGTGGTTGTTGCATCAACCAACAATACTTTGACATTGTTGTGCTCCCATGTTCATTTCTTTTGACTGTTACTTCTGTCCTTCAGATTGCCAATACTAAAATGCCATACCCAAATTTACTTACCCAGCACAGCTTGGCCTCTGTGGCCCTGCTTTGTCTGAACATTCGCCCCTCTATTGTCGGCCTTAGTGAACATCTTTCTAAAAGCATCTTTTTTGCATCTCATTCTTAGTCCAAAAAAGAGGTTCTCCAGCTGCAGTCAAGCTTAATTTCAGCACATTTATTATATACTAAAGAATATTAAATACATAAAAAAATGCAGAAATGACTAACTAGGAGCAATATAGGAGGGTATTTATTATTTCAAACTGACTTGCTGTTATCATTTACTATTTGAGCTATTTATCAAAGCTTGTTTGCACCTGTCATTAAGGCATATAATTTTTCTGCGGAAGTAATGCAGTGTGTATTTGGAGATATATTTGCTGAAAAACATTTGCTTTCCTGTGTACTTCCAGGAGATAACCCCGTGGTTATCTCGGTGATCCCATGACTCAATGACCCATTTAACCCAGTGACCTTAAGGCAGGCTTGAAAGAGTCGGATAGTGGCTGTGAGAGACGCTCGAGGGGCATAAGGGTTAAACAGAATAGGTTGCTGAAGGGTTTGCACACAAGCTGCATGGGGAGCCCCAGGAGCTATGAGGAGAAGAGGCTCAGGTGTGACTCAACCCCTTGTTCCCTTTAACTTTCTTTTAAATTCACTAGAATTACATCCTTGCCTCAGCTGTGCTGTCCTACCTAAAGCACCCACCTAAACATTGTTGATGAAAGGACAGGTGCCTGCCTGGCCACAGGGAGAATTTGGTAGCAGTAGCCCTGCTGCCTTGTGCTCTGCCAGGCACTGATTCCTTGCCGGATCTTCCACAGTTTTCCTTACTCCACCGAACCCCCAAGTGATAGCACTGTGGCAGCCGTGTCACCAAGCTTGGACAAGGTCGGAAATGCCTTTCGGGTATTAGCCTAACTCAACAGCTAGGGTATATGAGCATGTAAATCACAGTGAATGTGCCTCTCTCTTTATATATTTTTCTCCAGAGTCCTAAATCCAACAGCCGTGATGACAGCCGCCCCCAGGGGCTGTCACATGCCAGTTCCTCAGATTTATAGTGGGTAGTACCTGAAGTTGGCTCTTTCCCATGTGTGTTGGGTTCAATGCCTTCACTGCTGCCCGGGTACAGCGTGAGGGTGGAGGGCAGCAGTGTCACAGCTCTGCTCAGCGTGTTCATCATGTCACAGTTCCCAGGGCAGGAGTTTCCCAGAGGGGACACAGACTAGGACACTTTCCCCATCATTTTCAAGGTAGTATTTCACAGCCTTTTCAAGGTGGTTGCCTCTATTGCTCCATCACGATCCTGCCGCTTTGATGTATTCAAATCACAAGTTGTGATCCCTTGTACATTGGCTCCACTGGTCCAGTGAGCTACTGCTCTGCCACCCCCTTCCCCCTCATGCCCTGACTCTGAGCTGGGTCCTCAAGGTCCCAGGTGTTTCCATCCCCAGTTTACAGATCGCAATCTGCTTCTTACACCAGTGCCCTCACAGCCAGGGGATGGACCTCTCATTTGACCCCCTTGTCACCACTAGCAGTTTGCAATGTGGGTGGCCATCACAGCACATCAGTGTTCCAGGTTCTTGGCTCAATCCACAGCATGGCTGCAGTCATGACCTCCAGCCACCTTAGCAGCTTCAAGATGACACTCCAGCTGCCTAATTCACTGGCACTGTGTCAGCAACACCTTGCCCTGAGTGCAGGACACAACTAGGTAGCTGCTTGCTCTCCCCCTTGTCCTTTCACATCCTAAAGAGGCATCTCTGCACTGAAATACTGCCAGCTACACCAACTGTGACCTCAAGCAGGGCAGGAGAGAGTTGGATAGTGGCAGAAACACTCAAGATTCATAAGGGATTAAACAAGAGAAGTTTAATAAAGAACATACAAACACATGCATGGGGAGCCCCAGAAACTGCGAGAAAGGGTCACCAACGGGAGGCTGCTGGAGGCCTAGGTTGGAGACCCAGGCAGGACTCGACCCATCTGTGAGGGCCCCTTAAATCTACTGCAACTGTTCTCCTTATCTCAGCCTTGCTAACCTTGAGGAACTACAGCCCAGGAAGCAGCTAGACACTGTTGACAAAACAGAACGTGCCTGCCTGGCCCTGCCGGGAATTTGGTTGGTGTGCAGTTTCACAAGCTGGACCTGCTACCACGTACTCTGCCAGCGGTCACCAACTCCGCGCCCCATCTTCCACCCGTGTCCTCACTACACCCATCTTCCCGTGGGGCGGTTCTCCTTTGCTGGGAATTAACACTTCTCCCATAAAAATGTATAGGTCCAAAGACTCTTTGGTGCAGATGCTGCTAACAGCTCATCAAGCTACTGCAGCTGGGCTCCCCCCTGAGGTAGCAAACGCTGGAATTTCTTTCCTTCTGATGAAAGAAAAGGGCGACAACGTTTTCCTACCGCTCGTGAGGAGCAGCAGCAGCAGCAGCAGCGGGACCCGCGCGGCCCGCAGGCGGCGCCACTTGCAGCGCCCCAGCCACCTGCTCGGGGCGGAAGGTGCCCCTCGCTTCCCTTAAAAACGCTAAAAACGCTGCAGTTTGCAGTCCTAGATTTTTTAAAAATATATTTTTATTTATTTTAATTTTATTTTTTAATTTTAATTTTATTTATTTAATTCATTATTTATTTTTAAGTTGAAGGTAAGGTTTTTGGCCAGTTTTCTGGAATCTATTTTGGTTTTATTTATGCTCGGGAACGGCAGCGTAGCTTCTAAACGCAAAGTGCACAGAGAGCTTTTCACAGGGAGCCGTTTGCTCGGAAATGCTCTGAGCCAGCCTGTCTCCCAGCTGGCAGGGTCTGAAGCAGTCTAGTTAAAACGTGGAGCCTGGCGAAGCCGGCTTTCCATCTGGGACAATGCCGGTTGCAGCACTTTCTCCTTAGCTGTTCCAAAGCTCTTCCAGTAAAATCTGAAAAAATAAGATTTATGTTTCCACTGCTTTAAAATGAAAGGCATTCTGGACACAAGGTTATTATGAAAACAAAACAAAACAGAAGTTATGCTTTATTTTCCTATTGCTATTTACTTTCCTATTGAAATCAAACGCATTTCAGCGCTTAAGTCTTCCAGATGTCTGGAATAAATGACTTTTATTAGTCATTCAACTTATACAGAGAATTATTAATTGAAATTGTTATCATCCCCCCACCCCAAAAAAGTCTGAAATGGTAAATGCCAGGCATACAACACCCCATTTTTATCTCACTTTTCTTCCATTTTTTAAGTACAGATGAGCAGAGTGCAGGAAGAAAGGGCTTGGCAGTGCCCGTTTTGGTGCCCCGGAAAGGGTATGAGGCAGCAGCAGGGCGCTCCACTGCAGACCTGCTCCATGAAGGAGGACATTTTCTTGTGGAAAACTCGCGACACGAGAGGGAGAGCCGAGCTGATGTGAGGCACGCGGCCTCTGCCGTGTCCCTGTGCCCCATTTCCCCCTTCCTCATGGTGGTGATTCCCAGCTCCGTTGTCCCAGCTCTAGCAGTCCGTGAGGTGGCTCAGAACCTTCCAGAAGGCGAGGTCCCTTGGGCCAAGGCAGTGGGGGGGCAGCTCGGAACCTTCCGGAAGGCGCAGATCATTGGGAAGAGCCGTTGCTGCCATTGGAGCCAGGGTGCGGGGAGCAGCGCGGAGGAGATGTTGGGAACAAACCTTGGGAACAAGCTCGCGTCCTGGTTCATTTTCAGAACATGGTGGGTCTTCTATGGTTATTGTTTTGGGTGGCACATTCATCCACGGGCTTGTTTCGGGAGAACATGTAAAATGTCTTTTCAGGAGTAGGAATGGGGCAGTGGGAGAAGATGTATTTATCCACAGTTCCACAACCCTTTTCCCCTTTCCCAACAGTTCTTACAACCCTTTTCCTTTTAGCCTTTTCTATGTGTTTCCATGTTTGTCAGGTGTTTTGTTGCTGCCTTCTCCTTTTTTTTTTTT